>NW_007730958.1:2000-3340 GCF_000696425.1 Galeopterus variegatus | reverse complement strand
CACAGCTTTATGTTCCAGTCACTGTGGTCTTTCTCGGGCGCCTGCTGGGTGACCACGCTGTGCACGTCCTCCTCACACACAGCACAATGATCCTGTTCTCCGAGGTACAACCTGTTCCAATCAAAATTCCATCTGAAAGACAGCGCCATTACTGAGTCCACTTTTGTAGCAAACATTCATTCGTTTGCTGGACGAAAGACAAATCGTCGGCGGTGGAACCTCTTTGGAGGTGTTGGCCACCTGGGCACACCTGGGGACACCTCTTGGGAACTCAGGTCAGGCTCATGCAGGAATGCATTGGATTGTCTCCCAGGCCCCTTGGAAGTGTTCAGGCGGAGCTGAAACATGACCGGCATGGAGACTGCAGTGTGCATCCCTGCATGGCTGGAGGGGTGGACAAATCGGTGGCTACTCCAGCTGAACCCACGGGATACCCAGAGAGCCTCCTAACCCTCCTTCAAGAGCAGTGATTAATGCTTGTGTTAAACATGGCTTTGTGTTATGGGCCTTGGCACGAAAAGTTAATTGGTCCAGTAATAACTCAATTACAGAATGTACATTACAAAGAGTTGTACCCAGTATTTTTCTCCTAATGGTTTGTCCTTACTGCATTCGTGTATTTCCTAAGTGCCTTTTACCGCCAATGCTGCAGAATTTACATCAAGGGCATGTCAGACCAAGAGATGACCATGTTTTGTGGTTGTAAAAGGCACAAGAGATAAAAGCATCGAACCTTAATAAAGATGGGATAAAGATGCAGAGACAGTTGTGGAGTCTGCAATCAATTACTTTAATAACAGCTAAGTATAGATTCCTCCCTTACCTGAATTTCTTTTTGTTGGTTTTATTTTTAATTCTATAACGACAACGTGGATAGCTTCATTGCTTTGAGTAGATATGAGTTTTTGTTTTCACATGTGTTTGTAAAAATAGCAAATTAAACCATAGGCACAGCTAGAAAACAAAGGCAGCCAGATGGAGTTGGCTTTTTGTCTGGCTTAAGAATCTTCACNGCAACCACCTTGAAAGAGAGGCTGGTCCCTACGGTGTGACCGGCACGCGGAGCCCTGAGTTGTCTCTGCCCCCTGCACTGCCGCGTGCACCTGCTGTGTGATGCTGGGGCCTTACCTGGGCATGCTGAGCCCCAGATTCCTTGAGGGATGGTAATCGTATGTATCTCATTGGGTTTTATGAGGGTAAATGAAGTCTTGTGTACGGGGCGGCTTAGCACAGAGCCTGCCGTGTAATACGATAAATGCTCAGGCAACGTCCGCTATTAGACTGGTTGAGCGAATTGGAGACATTTAATCCAGAAATAGAAGACGTGAGGAGGCATTGGG
>NW_007730958.1:0-447 GCF_000696425.1 Galeopterus variegatus | reverse complement strand
CGCAGGCACATGGAGCACGCCCGGGAGGGACGGGCTCCCACTGACAGCACACGCAGTCACGCGGCACTGTGTGAAAATCTCCTAAGAGGCGTAACAACCGAGTCACACAAATACGCGAAGCTGATTCTGTTAGAAGAATCACCTTTCGTGCATTTATTTCTTAAGGCAATATGAGATTTTTTTAAAAAATAAGTGATCAATAAAGCAATGAATCTGGTCCACTGCCACCATCTGGAACGTATATGGAGCCACTCGGTAAGTTTCCCATGTTTGAAAAAGCTCTTGTCCTTTGCCCTTCCCCAGGTCAGAGTTAACGAAATTTATTCTAGATGGAATTGGTAGCTTAAAAGTCAAAAGCAAATGGTGAGTGGTAAATTTTTTGACTTTTTTTTTTTTTAAGTTTTCAGATTTTGTTCCACGGTGGTGGCACAGACACACAGTGGAGTT
>NW_007730957.1:174323-174692 GCF_000696425.1 Galeopterus variegatus | reverse complement strand
CCACCGGGCCGGCCCCAAGAAGAGCTTAAATTTTAAGAAGGTATGTTACAGGAAAAAAAATTAACTATATTAGAATGAACTGAAAATGGACGTCCAGTCAAGATGGCAGAATAGATGGTCCCCAGCGTCACTCTCTCCCACAAATCAACCAATTTACAATGATAAAAAAGCAATGACAGACAAGGTGGGGCCACTTGGCTCAGGGGAAGAGAAGGAGAGACCTATGGAGTGCACGAGGGCAGGAGAAGGCACGATGAGAGAAAAAAAAAACACTGCTCCAACCATTTTGATTCCTGACCACTTACAGGCTGGAGCTGCTGAGTGCATGGAGCATGGAGCCAGCAAAAGCCACAGCTATGCCCTTCGGAT
>NW_007730957.1:171822-172318 GCF_000696425.1 Galeopterus variegatus | reverse complement strand
AAGGCTTCTTGGAGAGGAGCTAATTACATGTTCTGGGACAGGGATCGCACTGGGCCTGGGGTATCTTATTGCCAGAAAACAAGGGTGATTTCAAAAATGTCTAGGCAGTGTGGAGAGGACAAAGCAGACAGATAAATGGGGCTTGCACTGGCCAGGTTGTGACAATTCCATAAAAAAGGAAATAATAAATACAGCATATTAGAATAAGTTGAATTTGTAAACCAGCAAGTCTGATACTCAAAAAGGGAAAAGGTAATATGATGTGTACACAGAGTTGTATTTCAGGAAGACTGGATAGAATGTGTTTAAACTTATATTACATTTAGTAAAATGTGGCAGTGTGTTGACAAAAATGGGTGTCATCTTCCTTACTAACAGACTTATTAAATATGTCTGTTTATAAAGTAGAGGACACAAGGGCCTGGCCCACAATTCCCCTTGTGTCCTTCCTTCAGGACTCTGCTCAAACAGCATGTGTCAGAGGCATCTTCCCTGA
>NW_007730957.1:169315-170097 GCF_000696425.1 Galeopterus variegatus | reverse complement strand
TCTAAACTTTCAGTCTGATCACTCCAAAATCTCCAGCACATCTGAGTCTGGTTCTGATGCTCGCATTGTCACTTCACTTTCTTCCCAGTTAGCATGCCTTACACCTTCTTAATGAAAGCCAGGCATGATGTAGTGGGTAATCGGAACTCAGGTGAATAGCACTTTAGTGTGAAGTTCTCTGTTTATCTGGCTAACGGTTAGGCTGTGTTCGATGTTGGCTGCAGCTGTAGGTGTCAGAGGCTTCAATTTCCCTCAGTGACTTTGCGCTTTTGTCTCTTCTCTCACTTTGGGTTTTCCTAGAAAGTCTTCCTTATGATAGTCTGTCTNAAAGTTATGTGAATTTGGTCTCTCTCTCTTTCAAGATATCTTATTTTACTGTATTTACCTATTTGGGACCACGGTCAACCCTAGGTGACAAACTGGTGGAAAGTGGAACCGTGGATAAGGGGGACTACTACATTTCTGTTACACATAGTTACACCATACTCTTATAATCGTCCCAGAGTTCTTGGATGTGTTTTGGGGTTTCTTGCATTCCTTTTTCGAGTCTTTACATTTCACTTTGGGAAGCTTCTATTGACATACGTCAAGCTCTCTGATTCTTTCCCGGCTCTGTTCAGTCTACTGATGAGCCCGTCAAAAGCTTTCATTCCCATTACGATATTTTCTTTCTAGCCTTTTCTTTGGATTCTTGGAGTTTGCATCTCTTGCTTACATTACCCCACTATTCCTGCATGTTGTTCACTTTTTCCATTGCAGACCTCAGCACATTAATCCCAGCA
>NW_007730957.1:126003-167757 GCF_000696425.1 Galeopterus variegatus | reverse complement strand
CTCAAACACACTCCAGACTTTTACCTCCCTGGGCCTGAAACAGCACTTCTCCAAGTCCCCAGTGACCTCGATACTGACCGCTTCAGTCCCAGTGACCTCGATACTGACCGCTTCAGTCGAGTGTTACAGCTCGTACTACTTGACCTATTGGCAGCATCTGACAGTTGATTACTCCGTCCTTCAAACTTGACTTGGCTTCCAGGACATCACGCTCTGCTGGTTTTCTTACGTTACCGTACACTCCATCTCCTTTGCTGGTTCTCTTCATCTGCTTGGCCTCTCAGCATCTGGAGTGACCCGAGAATTAGTCCTTGGACCTTTCTCTACATACAACTCACTCTCTTGGTAACTGCATCCACTCTCATGGCTTTAAACACCATCTGTACAGTGACTCCCATATTTACATCTCTTGCCTGGGTCACTCCCCTGAACTCCAGACTAGAATATCCAAGGCCTATCTAACATCTCCACTGGGATAACTACCGGGCATCTCAAACTTATCTGTTCATAACTGAATTCCTGATCTTCACCCTCAAACCTGTGTTACCTGCAGGTTTCTCCATGTCAACTGCTCAGACAAAACGACCTAGAAGTCAACCCTGATGCCTCACTTTCTCACACTGTACATCCAGTATATCAGTAAACTAGTTTTACCTTCAAAATAAGTACAGGATGTAACCCGTTCTCAAGAGTCCAACTGCTGGCACACTGGTACAAGCCACCTGCACTTCTCACCTGAGGTACTGCAAATGGCCTCCTGACTAGTCTGTTCCCACCTTGCTCACCCTACCATTAAAATATAAGCCAGACCTTGTCACTCCTGCTCAAAGGCCTCCAATGGCTCTCCATCTCAGAGTAGAAGCCAAAGTTCACACAAAGCCCACACGGTCCACAGCACCCTCCACCAGCCTCCCAGCTCTTACTACTCTCCCTTCCTCAGTCTGCTTCAGCCCTTACTGGCAACCATGCTGTTTCTGGAGCCCTGCAATGTGCACCTGTCCCAAGGGCCTTTGCCCTTGCTGTCCCTCTGCCTGGGGTTCTCACCTCCCACCAATCTACGAGGTTCCCTCTTGTACTGCTAAGCCTTTGTTCAAGTGGCTTACCAAGTCTTCCTTACCAAGTCTTCCTTACCTTACCAAGTCTTCCCCACCATTTAAATTTCCAACATTGCCCTGCCTCCCTTAACTCCCTATTCCTTCCCCTACTTCTCTCCATGGCACTTGTCTTCTGATGAACCATGTAATTTCCTTATTGCCTCTCTCCTCCCACCAGAATTTAACTTCCACAAGGGCAGGGAGGTTATGTGTTTACTTCTGCATTCTCAGCACCTAGAAAAATAGTGAGGCCCCTTGTGAGGTGCTCAATACATATTTGTTAAATGAGTGAATTATTCTAGGAAATACAATAGGTTACAAGATGTGGAATGGAACTGGCAGTAAGACACACAATCACTTTTTAAATGTATATGAATTTATGTTGTGTTAGTGAAGTTGAGATTGTTTTTCTTTTTGGTGGCTGGCCAGAGCAGGGATACAAATCCATGATCTTAGTGTTATCAACACCAGGCTCTAACCAACTGACTTAAACAGCCAGCTGTAGTTGTTTTTTCTTTTTTGGTTTGTTTGTTCTTATAATGAAGAGAAAAAAAGACATCCAAGCAAGGAAAAGAAGTAAACGTGCAAGGGCCGGCCCGTGGCTCACTTGGGAGAGTGTGGTTCTGGTAACACCAAGGCCACAGGTTCAGATCCCTATATAGGGATGGCCAGTTAGCTCACTTGGGACAGCATGGTGCTGACAACACCAAGTCAAGGGTTAAGATCCCCTTACTGGTCATCTTTAAAAAATAAATAAATAAATAAAAATAAGTAAATGTGAAGACTTTGTACTTAGAAACTTTGGCATCAGAATCTCACTAAGTTTTCAATTGTACAATTTCCTCCAAAGCATCCTCTGGCTCAGAGAAGTATGTGAATACTTGTAGTACAAATCTTCAGCTGACATGAGTAACTGTAAAAAATCTAAAGCATGGGTGCTGAAAGTTGATAATTATCATAAACATTTGTTAAGAACATCCCCTAAAGGTCCTGTAGCCAGCTTTCTGACAACAGACCTTCAGCCTGACTTGTTGGCTGATTTTTTTTATTAAGTCAAAGTTTAGGGAGCAGACTATTTGACTACTCTTACTAGTATCAGAGGGCACCAAAGTGTTCCAATTCCTTGGTCCTACTTAGAAGCTTCATATATAATTTAATTTCCTTACTTCAGAGGCTGACAGTAAATGCTACTATTAGGAGTGACACTTTGCTAAGAGTGTAACAATTGCATACGATGTCAACTATGGTTTAAGTAGCCTTAAATTTTCATAACAGCATTGCAGGTTTCATTAGATGCCATTCTGTCTACCATGGTATAAAACAAAATACTATTCCTTTCTTAACCACTTACTGCATTTTTATAACAGGGAACTGCTGCCACCTTCTGGTGATGCTTATGACAAAGTTAATGGTGGGAGATTCAAATGCCAGTCAAAATTTTGAAATTCCCCTTCAAAGGGGACAGCCATATGAATACCTTGGTGATTACCTTATCTGATTAACTCTCATTACTCTGGACAGAAAAATAAATAGGAAGTATATTATGGGATTTCTAATGTAAACTAAAACCCTCTACTACTAAAAAATGATCTGGCTAACAGTGCTATCATTCTGAGAACATGGCTTCTGAGTCTTTTTTCAGTTAACCAACTGAAAGAGATGTGTGCATGTGACACACTTCAGTACTTTGCTTAGATAGCAGGCTAATCCTCTCACATCAGTGCAGTCTCATGGGTCAAGCTGACCCACAGAAGAGTATGATCAACCTGTCCAGTGTTTTCATGATTTTTTCATGACACTGAGCGAGAAAACGACCATAACAGATAAGCAGTCAAAAATTACATACACAGCCAGTGGAGTGTTCTGAGAAGTACCTGATTTAAAGCTACAAAAAGACCTCAATCAAAAACAATTTCTTTAATTTACTGAGTCTGCTAGGATTAGGTAATTAATTTACTGAGTCTGCTAGGATTAGGTAATCAGTCTTCAAGAAAAATTTTTCTGCTCCTGAACAATCCAGGTGCATCAAGATCCAGTGAATGTTTATAGAACACTAGTAATAAAAATGGATGGGACAACCGTGACAGCCAAGAGCAGTCTAAGGAAACATGATTCCTAAATGCAATACTGTGGTATCTCATTAAATGGATGGGACCCTGGAACAGAAAAAGGCCATTAGGAAAAAACTCAGGAAATCTGAATAAAGTATGGACTCTAGGTAAAAATCATCTATCGGTATCAGTTCACTGATGTTACAAATGTACCATACTAATGTACGATGTTAATAATAGCAAAAACTAGGTGTGGGCTATATGAAAACTCTCTGTACTATCTTCACAGTTCTTCTGTAAATCTAAAAATATTCTAAAATAAATCATTTCTTTGAAAAAAAGGATGGAACAAGACGTATCTCAATTGACAAAGGCAGGGTCTTAAGTTACTTCAATCATATGCTTAAAAAGTCACAGAGCCTCTATTTTGACTTAAAAAAAAATAAGTTATTGTAGTTTATTGTCATTTATCAGTTCTAGATCCAAACCTTTTATATAAAATCAAGAGACATGACCTCTCCAAATTCCAACCAAAAGGAACACTGAGGTTCATATCAATTTACCGCAAATCTCAGTCACTTGGAAAAAGGGCCTTCATGAAATTAAGTCAGGTACAAAACACTTTATTCTATCATACACTTTCTTGAAACAACCACCTCCCACAAACTCAATTGTGTCACAGGGCATTTGGAGAGTTACCCAAATTTTCATCTCACTCAGAGACAAAAATACTCAACCAAAACTACACCATCTTACATCTGGCCCAAAACTCATGCCTCAAAAATAAGACTTTACAGCCCTACAGTCTCCATTAAAATTGAGGTAAGAAGAGTTTGTAGTTTAGGAAGAAAGAAATACTCAGGTGAACAAACAATTCTTTAAGACTAAACACCTGTGCTGTGCTTTTAAAATTATAATTGGAAAAAAACCCTCCCATTTCTTTCATAAAACTATATTTTAAAGGCTTCTTTCCTACTTCCACATCATCAACATAATGTACAATTTAAAATACAATGATCTCCTGCAAACGTCAACTAGCTCATGAACCAAATTAGAGCTTCTGAGTGGCTACTACTCAAAAAACCTGAATTAAACTCCTATTTGGTCACAGAAGTCACTCTTCTCAGGTATACGCCCTATAACTAATTGTTTTAATTTCCATTTCTTATCTTCAACTTATTATCAATTTAACATTGGCTCTTAAATAAAACGTGCAGAATGGAAGTCCCTGAAACTACTTGGTTTAAACAAAATCTGGGCCCTAACCCCTAAGCTCGCTCACTAGCCCAGGTTAAGAGAAGGTGCTGTTCCATGACTTTCTTCTCACATAAGAATATGTTATATGCCAAATAGACTTTTGAATTGTGTTCAGTTGCCTTGGAGACAGAATAGCAGCAATGCTGTTATAATTTTAAGGTGATTTTTAAAATTATTTTTATTTTTAAGATTAAGCATCCTTAGTGACAATCCAGAACACAGTCCTTGCTGCCTCTTTGGACACACACATCTAAAACAGTGAAAACTGATTCCTCAACTTTCTATGACAAGGAAGCAAAAAAGAACATGTTCACAAGCTGCCGTGGAATTAAAAGAACATGTTCACAAGCTGCAGTGGAATTCTGCTGTCTCTTTTTCAAAAAATCTTATTCTGCTACCAAGCCACTCACCAAGCCATAAGCAAACACAATTTTTCAAAAAGCCAACAAAACCCAGAAATAGGAATCTAGGTATCAAGCCAAAATGCTTACCCAAAACACCGCTGTTGCAAAAGAAGGTAAGAAGCCAAATTCTCATAGCTATTTAGAGAAAACCTTCAAAAAAGAATTCAGAAAGCACTGGAACTACAGTGGTGTGAACATGTTCGAAAGGCAGATACTTAAAGAATGTTTAGCTTGTTCAGCTGGGGAATATATTAGACTTTCTCCTATTCCAGAGAGGAAATAAAAGCAAGTACCACTGGAATTAATACTAAAATTGTCCTTCCCAACAGAAAGTAGGGTGAAGGTAAAGGGAGAGAAGGTGGAACAAAAGGTAGCAAAGGCAAGCTGTTTTGAATCCAGGCTCTACTGACCGGGAAAGTTGAACAGGGCTGAAATTCTTCTGAGCCAGTATCATTAAATCCTAGATTTGGCTCTAAATCAGTGGACTGTATACCCCACTAATAAATATCAAGTACCCACAGTGTGTGTGGTATTAAAAAATACTTTAAAAATTACTATAACATTCTATTCTGAAAAGCAGTAGATCAAAATGACACTGGGCCATGCAGTCAGTTATAGACTAAAGGGCTTCCCCCAAAGAGAGAATTAACTTTGCAGAAATTTAGGTTGGAAGAAATGTGAGTAACATAGACTTAAGGAGATCAGGTCCCAGCCCATTTTTAATAAGGTTTCTACCCTCCCCAGTGGTAAGAAGTAGTACTGAGGGGGCACCAACAGAATGTCTTAAAGGGATCTTTCTCAGAGACAAAAAGGTCTGTAATTTTAATTCTTTAACCCCTCCTTACCTACAGCTTGGGAAGGAAAATAAATATTCAATTTTTAACTATTCAGAGCTTTGGGCACATTATAATAATTAATATTCTGTAGTTTTCATTTTCTGAAACTTTGGTTATAATTTTTCTTATTTTATGTTACAGTGAAAAAATGTATGAATGTGTCTTAATCAGTAGTACTACATGAAAATATAAACCTGTTCTTCCATATCTTCTACACTGGAAGAGTGAATGAATGGCACCCTATATATCCTGCAAGGTTGCTTTGTGCACTGGATGAAAGACTAGGGCAAACTATTCTGTTTCCGTATCTTGAGTAGAACGAGGAAACTAGTCTTCAATCTCATCTTCCAAAAAATCTCCATTAACATCCATAGCAGGGAACAACCTAGAAGCATAAAAAAAGATACATTTTTATCCACTTGGTCAAAACTGAATATAATTTGTCTTTCCTTGTCTCAAAAATATTTTCTGCACTCTTCTGATAACATCCTTGTACATCTTTTCTTTTCCTTTAATCTCTCCATTGAGAAGACCTGAAATTTAGGTCACCCTAAATAAGATGCCTTAAATTTGCAAAAACAGCCCTTTTAGGATCCAGACAAACTCTCTAGGGCCAAAGATAAACAGTAAGGAGGATGGATATCACAAAACTGATGCTCAATGTATACAATATGTGGAATAAGACAAGATCTCGGAAGTGAGACAATCTAGATGAAGCTGAACTCTTTCAAGACACTGTAACTCTACATGCTAGTCATCACTTCATTGTCTATCTCCACAGTCTTTGCACTCTCCATTTGTAGAATTTGTCTTCAATTTGTCTTCCTTCCCTTATGTTACCTAAAATTCATGCAATTTCCAACACTAGATTTCCAAAAGTTCACGGGCAGGGCTTGCTTCTTCAATTTCTCTGATAGTTTGAGAACACAAATGACTGGGATGCTCTACAGATATCCATTAACAAGATCATCAACTGATGCTTTAATTGGAGAGCTGCTGGAGAACTGGACATTCACATTGTGCGAAGGAATCACCCCACAGATTACTTACTAATAACAAAATGGAAAACTCACCTTTACAATAAAGCAAATGATAGAACTAATTATCATACTAACACCCTATATTGGCTAGACACCAAGAAAAAATTGAAAAACAATTCTTCCTTAGGCTGGCCGATTAGCTCAGTTGGTCAGAGTGCAGTCTTATAACATACTAACACAGCAACAGCCTGACATTATGGGCCTCCTGATGTAATACAATGTATGCATCACGTCTCATGAAGTGTTCTTGTCAAAAAATGTTACTCTAAATCTAATCAAACCTCAGTCTAGGGCTGGCCGGTTAGCTCAGTTGATTAGAACACAGTGCTGTAACACCAAGGTCAAGGGTTCAGATCCCCATACCAGCCAGCGGCAAAAAAGTAATTAATTTCAGTCTAGACTTAACTTCCAGTTTACAGCAAATAGACAGGATAGAGAAAGAAGGTAAAAGACATCATGAAGAAACAAAACTGTAGATGATAAGAAGTTATGTAGGACAACTGGCCTGGGTGCTTCAAAAAGTCAATGTTCCCCTTGACACACACTGACAACGGTGGGTCAAACCTTTTCTGTACTACAAGACTAAAGAGACCAAATATAATGAGTGTGAACTTGATTTGATCCTGATTCAATTAAACAGCTTTCAAAAGACATTTTTAGTGATAAATGAGAAATTTAAAATATGTTGTGTTTACTAGATGATAGTATGTCATTATCAATAAATTTGTTAAACTATTGTCATTATGTAAAAGCATTTTCTTGGGGCTGGCCGGATAAGTCAATTGGTTAGAGCTCGACCTTGTAACACTGAGATCAAGGGTTCAGATCCCAGTAAAGGCCAGTCATAAAAAAATAAAAATAAAATACATTTAAAAAATTTTTTTAAAAAGCATTTTCTTATTATTATTTTTTTTCCTTTTTGTCTTTTTTCGTGTCCGGCAACGGACCGCAACCCTCAGTGTCGCGCCCGTACTGGACCGGGACCGGCAACGGGATCGCAACCCTTGGTGCTGCGCCCGCCCCTCGCTCAGCCAGTGAGCGGGAACCGGTCTGTATGTGGGATCCGAACCCTCGGCGGGAGCACCGCCGCGCTCCCAAGCGGCACACTGTAGCAGTGCGCCACCGGGCCAGCCCCTAAAAAGCATTTTCTTATGTTAGTAGACACATGTGGAAGTATTTAGAGTTGGAGCGTTATCATAACTCAAATTAGCTTCACGTAGTTTGGCAAAATAGTTAAATAAAGAGAATAAATATGGAAAAACACTATCAATTGTTAATTTAAGTGGAAAGTGTTCTACTGTTTCTACTACTAGAAAATACTTGTCTGCATCTTTGAAAATTTTCACTACAAAAAGTTGAGGATAAAAGATCAAATAAAAATTTCCAGGTCAGCTGCCAAAAATAAAATAATAAAAAAAAAATTAAAATTTCCAGAGAGGGCATATCTCATCTTTAAGAAAATAATATAAAAATTCATCTATGCAGGAAAACATGTCACAGACTTATCTGAATAAGCCCAAGTTCTTAAGTAAAGCACTGGATTTGTGGTCTGCACATCAAGTACAAAAAATTGCTGTTGAGCCTAAGGAATTCTACGTGTACATACCGGTTAAAACAGGGAGAAGCAGGATCATTGAAATGTTTGTAAGGGTTTGCTCTAGAGAGGGAACCCATGCAAATCCAGCAGAAATATTGCATACAGCCAGTACATGTCATCTTGTTACATCCATCTAATTTCTGGTGGGAAGGGTAGAGAAAAACATCAAGGCCATAAAAGCTAAAGTGAAATGCACATGCCAAAAAGATTCAGTACAACATTCTCCTTGTCTTCTCTCTTTTCTCATGCAGGATTGAGATACATAAGTAACACATAGATAACTATTTAATGCTGTTTTGCATTACAAGTAAAATACGGAAAATATTTAGCATGTGTCTCTACAACTACATACTTAGCAAAATCTCTTCTGATAAACAGTAGATACAAATCAAACACATATACTATGGCTGGACCATGTAGTTAGATTAATATTAAAATGTTTAGATTTGGTATGTTTGAGTTTTAAATAAACCTAAGTAAACATTTGGTATCAAGTCTTCCACTTTTATCATAGCACTAAGGCATGTTAGAAGTGCTTAAATACAATGCCAGTTTCCTTAATGGAGTAGCTGGGGAATCATCAGTAGCTCAGTTCAGATATAACGGATTGGAAAAGTAGAATCAAACACAAAGACATATTTTGTTTTCAAAACATGTTAAGGTCTTGTCAAGAAGCAATAGATTTGTCTAATTATTTGGTTCAGCTTAATGGAAAAATGTCTCCATTTCTGAGTGTATTCAACAGATGTGCTACATTTCAGGAAAAATAGTCCTGAGAAGTCAGATTTGATATTTTTGTTAATCACACAGATGAGTTAAGAGTTGACTATAAGTCTAGTATGCCCTTCTAATAACCCATTCAAATTGAGGTAAATATAAGAACAATTTTCACTGTATGAAAGCACTTTGAAAAGGGAAATCTACATACATTTAAGGTCAATAACAATATTTAGTAGTGAGATTTGCATCTTCCAAGTAAGAAGGCTAAATAAATAATCAAATGTGTTTTCTCAGTAAGTCACAGAATGGACTAAGAGGTTTCTTAAGGCAATCATAACATGATCGCAAGTCTGCTTGCCTCCAAGTCTGTCCCAAAACATTTACCTCTATGGGAGTCCCACAGCACGGGCAGCTCTTTGAGTTCTTTTCCAGCCACTCCTTACTTTCCATCTCTTCCAGTGCCTTCTGAATCACCCTCTTACCATACCTCTGTTCCAAAAATCTTTTACTGGCCTCATCCGCTTGCAGGTACTCATTTCGTAAGTCCATTAATTTCTCTAGAAAGTGAAATGAAAAATTAACTTTTATACAGATTTGCAATGCTAACTAAAAATCATTAAAAATGGCCATAATCTTTGACTACTCATTAGTGCAGTTCCTGGAACTTTATCATAAGGAAATAATCCAAAGTAAAGTAATATGCATGCAGATGCATATAACAATGGTAAACAAATTAAATTTTTAAAGGAAATAACTGTATGGAAGAGCCATTTAATGACATATTCAGTTATTTAAAACTTATAATTAGCATGGCTACAACCCAATAAAACTGCTCATTACTGGGGCTGCCCACTTAGCTCACTTGATTATAGCATGTTGCAGATTAGAAAAGATGGATGTGCTAAAAGTGGTAGAAAAATAGGTTGTTTTTTTCCTTTGACTTTGATTTCTTAATCTTGATATATTTGTGCAACTAGTAGTAGACAAAGATGGACTTATCTAAAAGACACAAAGGTTAAAAAAACACTGATTCTCCACTAAGACAGCATCATTCACTATTTCATAATGAACAAGACCTACCAAATAAAAATAGTTGCCTTTGTCTTAAGAGCAAAGACTAACTGTTCAATTCTGTACATTAAAAATAAAACAAAACAAAAATCAGTGAATAAAATTTACCACCGTCACTTAAAACAATACAAACAGGAAAAACAATTTTTTTTTAATTTACAATGCTCAGTTTCAGTCTGTACTATGATTTGTTATAAGTGCTGAAAAGTTCCTCCTGTCAACTATTTCTCTTGATAATCTTCAAGATGGCTTCCACTGCTCTATCACTTAACTCAAATGGAATAGGCAACCATTCCCAAAGGCTATTTTCGGGGGCAGGGTGAGGGGTGGGGGGAAGGAGTGACTGGCCACGAGATTGAAACCTGAACCTTGGTGTTTATCAGCACCACATTCTAACCAATTCAGCTAACTGGCCAGCCCCAAAGGTGTTACTTGTAGACAAAAGGCTTTTGTTCACAAATGTATTACCTTTCAAAACAGTTAATTAAAGACGTTTCTCAACAATGTTGTAGTTATTTTACTAGTTTACTTTCCTCATAGTATTTTAGAGGTATGTCTCCCTCTTAAAGCAATGGACATCTGAGACAGAATCCTATCTGCACTATTTTCCTTCACCTGCGAATCCCTTCTCTGTGTTGTGCATTCCCATGGCTCCATCACCTCTACTTTAATGTGATAGACAGATCTTATTCATTCTGTCACTTTTATCCTTCTAGTAATTCAAAGCATTTTGCGTTCCTAGACATACGAAGATCAAAGGTTATTGCTCTAATGTTCTCAAAATAAAAAAGCTGTTAGTATTTCATATTTTATACTATATATAAATAAGTACATATATTTATATATATATACATATATATACTTACATATGTAAATATATAAAAAACGAAACACATTTCCTAATTTTGCTGAAACCCCCAGACTATATTCAATTCTACCCTAAATGCACACCTAAAATGCACTGCAGCCTCTCAATGATAAGGTTACAGAAGTCTAAAGTAAAGGCTTGTATTACATTTTGCTAAGTTCTCCGTCCCACCTGCCCTTACCCTCTACAAGAATCTGGCATAGGTAACTGGAATTCTCTACTCACTCTCTCCTCTCAGGATACTTTCTTGGAAATAATGACAGTCTGCTAACATAAGCAATTAGTACTATAATAATAAAAGCATTAATAGTTATCATTTTGCATTTTACATGTATTACCTCATTGTTTCTCACTATGCTGAAGAACAGTTTTTTTCCCCCAGTCTGTCAAGGATCAACACTTTACAATATATAATCCAACCATTTATTAGAAAAATGAAAGTAAAGACAAAAAGTACAACCCTAAATTTTTATTAGATTTGACTGACATAAAATTACTCTGTGAAATAGCTATAAAATCCTCTAACACTGACTCTCAACCTCCATATTCATCCCATCATAGACCAGTATAACAAATATAACAACTTTGAGTGGCTCTACATTAGTTCACTTCCATCCTTAGAATAACCCTATGAAGTAGCTACTATCATCGTCTCTGTTAGCCAAACAAAGACTAAGCCACTAAAGTCTAGATAAATGGATTTCAAGGACCTGATTTCCCAACCCCTACCTAGATGGAATTGGAAAACAGGTTTCACTTACGGTGCCTCCTTCAACAGAGGGTGGCTTACTGAAGCACCATGCTGAGGAAGATTCTGAGGCCTCCCTGTGCTCAGTGAGAAAGCATCTGATGACTCATCAGACATATGTGCCATGGAAACAAGAATGGCAGCTTAGATGTCTGCATTTGCCATCTGGATCTACATTATTGCACATCTACAGGTAGAAATTACCTTGACATTCCTTTTCTTGGAATGTTCCCCCTCAGGGTGGCATGGTTTTCCTTACTTCCTTCAAGTCTTCACTTAAACCATGTTGTCAGTGAGGCCGCCCCGGTTTCCCTAACTAAAACCACAAGTTCCCTGCCCTTTGAAACATTTCATATCCTGTCCCTGCTTTATTTTTTTCCTCCGTAGTGTAATGGGTTAGAAATCTTGATTCTCCTTTGATCTTAGAATAGGATCTTTAGGTAATGAATGAAGGAGCCAAAAGTTCCTGAAAAGGGGACAAAAGTCCACAGATAAGGTTGGCAAAAGCCATCTAATCAATTCTAATTACTATTTAGAGATGGAAATGTGTATTTTGACTGTTTTAGGTTGCTGGTTTGATTCCGGCTTGAATGACTATTGACTAACCTACTGATTGTTCTTAAGACATGTTAAGGAAACTGCTTGAATGCTGTTTAAATATGCTAAGGAAATTGCTGCAGGAAGTATGTGAAAAAGAAAACGTTTACTAAGGACAAGCTCTTTATTGGTGAATTAACCTAGCTTTTTACAAATTTCATTCTGGAATGTCACATTACTAGTTTTATACTGCCTGTCCTTATGTCCTTCTTTGATGATTGAATCAACTGATTTTTCTTGTGAAACTTCCTTGTCTTGTCAATAAAAAGAAAGGCTGATTTTGGATTGGGGCTGCTGCTCCCCTGATGAGTGGCAGTCCCTCCAGGCCTCATTGATTGTATTTTGACCGAATTCTTTCTTTCTCTTTTCTCCATCTCAGTTACACAGAGGAAAGTGTAACAACTTAGCACTTAACACCACCTAATATCCTTACTTTGTTTGCCTGTCTCTCCCACTAGAATGTAAGTTCCATGAGGGCAGAGATTTTTTGTCTCTTCTCATCACTACTATATCCCCAAAGCCTAGGACAGTAACTGACACAGAAATATCTCTTGAGTGAATACTTTCAAAGTGAAAAATTAAAGTCATAATGCTTTGGGAAGGGTGGGGGGTTGGGAGTGGGGAGGTGAGGGAAGGCAGTGCAGGTTGGGTCCACACAGTTACAACGTACCTGCAGTCACTTTACATGGAGAGACCCCATGGTAGGTCAATCTGCACAAGGTACAGAAGGCAAAATTGCAGCTGGAGCAGATGCCCATGGTGCAGCCAGGCTCTTGCATCACAGGCAGCTGGCAACACGGGCGGGGACAGTACACCACATCTGCCATCAGGTCCAAGGTAGACTGAAGGAGAAGGCGGTCATAACGGGCAAATAACTCTGCTTCCACTAGCTCTTTGACCTGGAGGGGAATACAAAACACCATAGGTTTCATCATTCCGCAAGCAGTTCTGATCCCAAGGATATTCTTAGGATGGTGGTGTAGTCCAGAAGGGCACATAAATTAAAACCTTTTTCTCACTTCAAAATGAAACCAAGAATAGCAATGGTATATATCTTCAATGAGATGGTGGTTACATGGGTCTACACATTTGTCAAAACTAAGCAAACTGTACGATTCAAATGTGTACTGTTTTTGCAAGTAATATTATGCCTTAATTAAATTGATTAGAAAACAAAAAACAAAAAAACAAGTAGCTATACTTTTGCTGAAGTCTGTAAATGATTCACCTAATCACTCCAGAGGATGGCCCTTCAGCCCCACATAAAGACAGTCTAATGATTCCCCAAGGTTGGTGGGATTTGAGCAGATATACAAAGTAAATCATACTTACTTCATAATTACTTTTTTCACTCTCATCCTTGCCTAGGACTGCCCATTCCAAGGCCAGCAAAGGAAGCATTTACATTTGTTTAAAAGGCAGAGTAAAACTACAGCATTCTTCATGGACACAGTGAAACAACCTGTAGGTGGCTCCCAGACCTCACACTGCCCCCATGTGCCCTATCAAGGAAGCTCCTGAGAAGATGTCTCCCTTTGTGAAAGGTTAAAAGGCTACCGTCAGCACCGAAAACAAATACCTGACCAGGAGTGGCCACCGAAGGGCACTTTGGTTCCGGGCAGTTGAGGCATTGAACCTGGCCATCTCTGATCTGGATTTCAAAGTAGTCCTTCAGACAGGCTTTGCAGTACACGTGCCTGCACTCCATGAAGTACATGCATTCACTACCCAGCTTCTCACAGAAACAGATATTGCACAGGAACAATTTACTATTAAAGCATTTGATCTGCTGAGCTTGATCAAAGTCCAAGATTTCCTGGATCAGACTTGACAACGATTCCACATCCTGTACAGCTCTCTTGTCCACAACCTCCTCTTCATCTACATCAGATCCAGCAGCTCCTTCAAAATCTAGCTCTGTGGTGGGAGAGGCTTGAGTTGTCCTTCTCTGTACTTTTTTCTGAGAACCCATCTTGAGCTCAAAAGGAGAGACAATATTCAGGTATGTTAGAGTCTCTTCCTTAAGAAACTGCATCCAGGCAAAAAGGACCACACTGCCATGGTGTTCTTCCCATAGGTTGTCCAAGTGCTTGCACAGAGCAGATAGCTAGGAGAAAGAAAACATGTGAGGATGCTGGTGAATTTTAAAAGATGATCATGCTGCCGACTCCTCATTTCCCTTGAAATCATTTTAACTTGTACATTACACCCTTACATTTCCTAACACTATTATTTTCTGCTATGATAAACTGTGCTACTAAACAGTATCAGCAATTTGGTTTTTATTTGGGGTGTCTGGCCAGTGCGAGTCCCAACATTTTCATGAGGGCACTTCTTAAACTCCTCAGGGGCATGAGCCACAGTTGAAAGGAACACAGAAGCTAGAAGTACCATGAAAAGAAGAGACGTGGCAAGACTCCATAAAATGAAGAACTAGATTTACATTTGAGCCGCTGAAATGGAAGACTTTTTCTATTCTTTATTTGTTCTCTGTTTTAGTATTACTGTATATCTTGTGTAGGACAAAGAAATCTAGGTCTAAAATGAACTGTTTCTCTTCCTTGGGAAGTTCCCAGTCCTGAAGATACCCTGGAATAATGGTTTAAAAAAAGAATAGCTTTAAAATTAATTCTAACTTCCAGTACTATCAAAAAGCAAACTCATCTGAAAGAATCACTAACAGAATCAGCCTCAGAGTCCTTATTTTGCAGATTTACAAGCTGTTTTTAACTAAGCAATCTGGGCTTACATGAGATCCTGATTAATGGATAGAAGTAGACTGATACTGGCCCTGGACATAATTACAAGCCCTTAACAAGGTTTGCAGCCACAGAGAAAGCTCTGCTTCCTAAGCTAAGCAACCAGAGGTAAACTACTTCAACTTTTCCTCTTACAAAGTAGCCTGCTCAACTTGAAAGGCAAATATAAGAGGATTGTCTATCAGAAAGGTAAAATATTTGTAAGCAGAGCTCAGGAATACTAAGCAGCTTTTCTTTTTTAGGTAAACATCCACAAAAAAACCTTCCAGATGGTCAACAAATTTTGTAAATTTAAATAACAAGTAAAAAAAGGACATCTCCTGTTTCTTGCTCTGTGTAGTGATACTGACCAAACCCTGCACGGGCACTAATTTAACTCAAACACATATTGATAAGTTATGAATGTACAACTAATGCTTTTTCATATTTGCATAAATATGCTTATAAGATCAACCATGCTTTGAGGAACCTGCTAAAATCTGTAAAATGTAATAAATACAAAAAGGGAAGCACTGAGTCCTGTAGGAGCCATCAAGTCCAATGAAGAACCCATTCTCCTCCATCCTCTTTTCTCCTCCAATCCCTTTTTTTTTTCTTTCTTTTTTTTTTTAAAAGATGACTGGTAAGGGGATCTCAACCCTTGGCTTGGTATTGTCAGCACCACGCTCAGCCAGTGAGCAAATCAGCCATCCCACCGCACTCTACCGAGTGAGCCACGGGCCAGCCCTTCCAATCCCTTCTAAAAGAAGCATTTGGGATGCATGTAAATGTGAAGGGTGGAGGGTGAGATAGAGGAAAAGAGCAAGAGAGGGACTGTGTGTATCTCTGTGTGAGGAATAATGGAAAATACCAGAAATATCCACTTCCTCCTATCCACCCATCCTAATCAGTGAATGACAAGTCTATGTCAATTTCACTATCAACAGGTGAGATTCATAATTCCAAGGAATCAGGGGTAGCAACAAACAAGAACTGAACCAAGAGGGAACATAAAAGACCAATTAAAATGTCAGTTACATGCATAAAAGTTTACTTGATAAGGAATTACTAGTGTAATTTTTGCTGTAAAACATAAAATGAACATCCGTCCTCCCCTGCACTTTCCCCAAAAGCCAGTAAGTATTAAGTCGATGCTGGTATGCTGGAATATGAAATTGCAAACACACATCCACTTAATCTGTCTCTGTTTTGTGCATGTGTACCCACATGTATGGATGTAAAGGATCAAGAGCTCTCCAGAGAACTGGGAGTATAAATATCTCAACTATCTGTGATCTAAATATCAAACAGTCTTGATATTCCTGCGCAATAATGAACTGTCTTGAGTCTACTGTCTCTGGCAAAGACATTAGAATGTAAAGGAATATTCCTTTTTATTCTACATGTATTACACTTTTTTAAAGTTTAATTTTATTTTTAATTTTATTTTTAAGCTCAATTTTGCAAAAGCACTCTCATCTAAAAGATTAGACTGGGGCCGGCCCGTGGCTCCCTCGGGAGAGTGTGGTGCTGGTAACACCAAGGCCATGGGGTTTGGATCCCTATATAGGGATGTCCAGTTAGCTCACTTGGGAGAGTGTGGTGCTGACAACACCAAGTCAAGGGTTAAGATACCCTTACCGGTCATCTTTAAAAAAAAAAAAGATTAGACTGGTGGGTGGGGAAATGAAAACTATGTGATCAAAAGGGAAAATCTGATAAGCTATTCCTTGAGGTAAGCAGTCTGACAGTTTTCATCTTAATATACATGAGCCTATCAATCTTCATCATAACTTCTAGAAAAGTAGCTGCTACTGATCCATGACCTATCCCAGAATACCTTAGCTTCAAGTCATAGTTATGTATCAATCAAGAGTTGCTGTTGTTACTAGAAAAGGATATATAACCCAGAGAAAATGAAGGCTCTTAATATAAGATTTCAAGCCTTAATGAGATATCTACAGAAATTGTACAATTTTGTATTTGTGTGCATTTATGTTTACATGACAGCAATCAACACATATTAGTTACTAATATACAGATTTTAAAAAAGAAAAGTACTTATATTTACTCAGGAAATTTGCTGATTATAGCTACATTAGCTCAATGTTAAGCCCTAATTACTATTAAATCTTTTATTGAAGGAAAAAAAAAAGTAACACCAACATCTAAGAAAAATGAGGAAGATCTCATAGTTTCCATTACATTAATATTAATTAATGAATAGCAAAACAAGAAACAATATACTTGATTAAAACTTACTCTTGCTACAATTCATAATGATTAATCATTCTAATAACTGCCATTCCTTTTTAAAACACCAGTTTCAGTTCATTAACATTAAAATTCATGAAGGCAAGGGAAAAAAATTATAAAATCAAACCCATCTGTTCTTCATGCTCCGATTTCTAGATCATCAAGGTAGTCATTAAAGATGATTTTTTAAGATTTTCAAAATGGATAGGAGAAATTAAGTTTCCGGTCTAACCTGAGTTGGTGACAGCCATTTGCCACTAAGTGTGAATGAAGGTGGGGAGGTGGATGGATAATCTGGTGGCAGTTCAAAGTTCAGCACAAGTGGAGGCAGAAAGCAAATGGTGTATTCAAAGCCACTATTCTGGAGACACTCATTTGAATTGCCTGAACCAAAAACAAACATTAGAAAGGATCAGTTGGTCAACACCTGAGTGTCCATTACTGTAGAGCAGTGCTCAAGAAAAACTTGATGCTTTAGTTGAGGGGATAAAAACCCTCCCCCAAAGCACTTTCTATTTCCTAATTTTAATTTCATAGCCGCCACCTTCAAAAAAAATCTCATAAGCCCTTGAAAAATCTACTAAGCACCATGGAATATATAATGAAGATACACAACTTATTCTTATATTTACTTCTGAGTACAATTTCTAACATAAAAGACCAAGTAATACACAATGTTTTGAATCGCTGTTGGTTTACAGTAGATGATTAAAGACACAATCTAAAGAAAAGGATGTTGATTTCTATCAAACAGCCACGGCCTAGTTAGACCAGCATGTGCAAACTATCCATAAATCATAGTTGGGAAAATTTGTGCCCACACAATGATCTCAGGCTTGAGGGCATGATACAGCATATAGCACTCTTACAATCAAAGCTGCATTTAAATGATCACACTCATGTTCTGTACTCAATGCCTTCAAAGTAGAAACATTTTGAGTTAAGTGTGCATCAAGGTCTTCTGTGAATGTTTGTATCAAAAGCAGCAGTTTTGTTTTTTCTGAAGCAAAAGGTCACAGAGTAACAGCATGTGTCACATGTTTACAGTAGTTAAATGACTCTGGAAACCAAAAGGTATTAATCACCACCATGGTACTGTGAAGTTTTCCAAGTGGTTTTCCATACATTATTTCATTTGCTCTTTGATTATCCCAATTTAGCAGCCAGTGTCTCATGGCTGATAAACTGCTAGTTAGAAAAAGACTATGACACATGAAATAGGCAGCATAATATCCCAATTCAGTGGCCAAAAAGGTGGAATCAAATTGAAAACTGCTTACTCCCATTCTAATTTTTATTCAAAACAGAAATATGTATGAAATCTGTACTACTGCCATTTATCACTATAGCCTATAAACACAAAGGAACAAATAATTTAGCATAAACTAAGAAATCAAGAATCATCTTTACTCAGAGAAATGTTTATGAAAATATTATTAACTAACCGTTCACAAATATCTTGAAATTCTGTGGCAAATCCAAATAGATTCTAGTTTCTCCACCTTGGACAGACTCTGCTTTTCTAAATTCATCTCCATCATAAATACTCGCCAAGGCCAGCAATTCATCTTCCTGAGCTTCTCGGTCTTCTGACGACATTTAATTTCTGAGGAACTAAAGATAATCATTCAAATTATTTAAGAATAGAAAATACACGAAGTTGGGAAAAGTTAATCGCATTTTTAACAAACAACTACAAAAGATTAACCAATATTCTCATTTTTCTGCTAAACTAAAAATGACACTCATATCTAGCATCCCATTAGCTTTCCCATAGTAATAGTTTTCTTAGAAGGATGGTTAGGTACTTCTATTGCTGACTTTATTAGTTTGATATTTTATTGATGATTTAGGGAAAAAAACACAATTAAAAAATTTTTTAATAAGGACAAATCACAAATTACTTTGACTTGTCCACTGAAGCTAGCAAAGTGACTTGCTCTCAAAAGGTGTCAAAGTATATTTGATATACGTCTTAAAAATACGTGAATTTTCAAAATCCATAGGAAGCTCCAGGGTGGGTTTTCTTAGCCTCAGCACTTTTGACAATTTGGAGCAAATAATTTTTTGTTGTGGGGGACTGTGCTATGCACTGTAAAGATGTTTAACAGCATCCCCTGGCTTCTATCCACTAGAAGTCAATAGTGCCCCCCTTAAGAGTTGTGATAATCAAAAATATCTCCAGATAAAGCCAATGTCCCTTGAAGGGGCAAATTGATCCCAGCTGGGAAAACCCTCTTGTAGAGGATGTTACAGACACAGATACTGTATAAAAGTCAGATAACTGAGCAAGCAGAAAATCATATTAAAATTTTTTTTTTTTTTTTTAAAGATGACCGGTAAGGGGATCTTAACCCTCGACTTGGTGTTGTCAGCACCACGCTCAGCCAGTGAGCGAACCGGCCATCCCTATATGGGATCCAAACCCGTGGCCTTGGTGCTATCAGCACCGCACTCTACCGAGTGAGCCACAGGCCGGCCCTCATATTAAAATTTTGAAATTAATACCACATCTTGTCAAATCTAAAAAGCTATCAATTTTAAGATTTACCATTGTTGTAGATAACACTAAGAGTGAAAATATGGTGCAATTAAAGCATGAATCAATGCTTTTTTAATTGCAGCAACTGAAAGATGCAGCACAATTTCAGATACTTTAAATGTAGAAAAATATGAACTAAGAATCTATGAAAATTACTTTACTAAAAGAACAAAAATATTACCATTATGTCAACTAAAATATTATATTATAATTGTACTTGCAAATATACTCCCCCTCAACTAAAATATTTTTTTAAATTTAAGTGTACGAAATTGAAAAGTTAGGACATAGTTTTTCACATTAAAAAAGACAATACAAAATTTAAACAAATTCACTTTAAATGACCCCCTTTTCAAAAAATAATTTTTATTCCAGGAGATGTTAATGGCTCTGCTTAACCTGCATCCCTGTTTAAGACACAGTGAAACGTTTTATTTGAGGTCAGTTAATACCTGTTAATGACAACCAGAAGAAAAGGATATTAACAGCGCTCTCTGTATTTCAGTTCAGCTGGGAATTCGTGCGATCCCATTTATTCTTAAGCCAGTGGAGCTGAGACTGCTGAAGCTTGATAGGAGGCTGAGATGTAGGACTCATACTAGATACACTAAGGAAAATCTGCCATCTGCAGAAAAGAAATACGAAAGATGGTGTTAAGACCCTCTCCAAACTTAAATTCTCAATTTCCATAACCACCATTTAAGTCAAATACATCCTAACATATAGCCAATCCTAAACTACAGCTGCATATTACTCTCCTAGGACAGACTAACTGAGCCATGTGGTTAAAAGGGCACTTTAGTGTCCCCCAGGATGGCAGAGGACAGAAAGCAAATAGTGTATTCAAAGTATGGTGTATTTCTTATCTAACTGCCCTCAGCCCTGGGAGGAGCTGAGGAAAATCAAGGTCACATGAGAGGACAGGACACCATGCCCCATAACATACATATTCTTAAATTTGCATTTTGTTTTTTTCTCCTTTCCTCTTCTGCTTGTTTCATTCCTTCATTTCCCATCCCCCTCCAGCTTTTCCTCTCTCCTGCTCATGAATTAACCATGCCAATGACACTCAAGATTAGGTTCACTTTGATAGGAGGATAATACTTAAAAACAAAACAAGGGCACACACACATAAACTTTCAAGAATTATTCTAAATGCTTTAGAAACAGGCTTCTTAGCTGGGGTCTGGGGATGGGGAGTGTGGTCCACAGATGAATAATGGACAGTCCTATGAACACCCTAAAATTATATGCAAAAATATTATATAAAACCATAACTGTTAAGCCAGGTTCTCAGATGTGTGACCAACAAATAAGCTAAGGATGAGATTCACAATCAATTTACATTTATCAAGTACCTACTGTGTATGTACTGAACTAGACCTTTCACATTACCTTATTTAATCTTAATTTTACTAGGTGGTACTACATGGTGACAGTAGGATTAAGCTTTTTGTTTCTTCCTGTTAAAACACAAATGGGAGTGGAAATGACTCTACAGAGTTCATGACTTTGGGTTAGGGTTAGAATCTCCTGAGGAGCTGCTTTTTAAAATTCTCATACCCAGAACACACCCCAGAACAATTAAATCAGGCCTCAGGAATTTTCCACATTCTCCAGGTGATTCCAAAGTGCAGCTTACAACCTCTACTCGAAGCAGTGTTACCCTTCAACAGTTCCTCATGCCCTATCCGCCATACCCAGCTTCTGTCGCTGCCACCTTTCTTACAGCTGAATCCACTGGGCTCAGTGCTCATGAGGCGGAAGGACGTTGTGTTGTACAGAAACTTCCTCCTTTGGCTTTCATGCTTCTTATTTGGGAGTCTTTTGAAATGTTTTTATTTTTTTTTTATTTTTAAAAAATTATAGGGGGTTTTAACTTCTGGGTTTAGTTTAAATGTTACATTTGATGTAATGCACTCTCTTCTGAAATAGTTGAGTAGCAACCACATTTTAAATGACTACAAAACACAAAATTAGGTTTCAGGATATTATTAAATTTGGAAAAAAAACCCACAAGATATATATTTGTAAACTGAAATCTTAATGATGGTGAGACACTAAAAACCATTTAAAATATAACTATAAAGGATTTAAAATAAACATTTAATATATAACTGAAGTAGCTTTTTTTGATGCTAGAACATAATTAGGCTTTTTAGGTTTTTATTTTAATTTAAATTCTTCTTGAGTTTTCAGGTTCAAAATGCTGATGAAACACTAGGCACTTTTGTTTAAAAAGACAGCCTAGGAATGTATTCCCTCCATTTCCTTCTGATTCTTTCCACTGAGCCTTCAAGGACCACCTCCAAAGTCCTCTTCCACGTAGCGTTTTCCAATTAGACCCATGTCTTCCTTTAAAATCCAGCCAGACTGTAACTTTCCCGACACTGTCACATCCCACCTTGTATTACAGTAGTCTGTGAACTTGCACTTCCTCTCCTGCCAGACTCCTACCATTACTTTCTCAAAAGCCAGGACCACGGCTTTTCCATCTGTGTACAGTTCTCAACGTCCACTAGTGCCTTGCATTAGAAACCGGAAAAGAGTATAACTGAAGTCGGGGTGAAATGCAGAGTGCTGGAATGGAGGACCAGGAGCAAAGGGTTCAGTGAGCCCTCCGCCACATCCCACTGGAAGCAGGAGCCTGGGTCGGTCGTCACAATAACAGTAACAATTAGTGACTCTTACCGTGTGCCAGGCATCGTGCTAAGCCCTTCCAATGCATTAGCTGATGCTAGACTCCCACAACCACACGAAGCAAGTCCTATTACTCCCTCCGTTACACAAACGAGAAAAATCACAGTTTAGGTCCCCTTCTGGCCCGCGGTCACACAGCTAATATATAACTAAGCCTCGATTCAGACCATTCTGTTTCTTTATTATAACACAGGAACGAGAATAAACCCCGGCGCCACGAGATCATTCAAGTTAAATATTAGTTTTGACAAACCAAAAACCTCTACAGCAACACCAACGAGGGAAGCCTCTCCTAAGCCGGGTTTCCCTTCGCCCTGGGAAAATCCTACTCATTCTTCCAGGACACACCCTGCGGACTCCCTCCCTGGGGTCACCCCAGCTCCGGGTTCAGCAGGGAGCCGGGGCTGTCTCTACCGCGCGCCACCGAGTCGTTGTTTGTGCGACTCACCAACAACCCGGGGCAGGCCCAAGCCTAGCCATGTGCCCCAGCGCTAAGAACACGGAGGGCCCTGTGCGAGCTGAGCGTGGGCCCCGGGGACCGAGGAGCAGGGCCTAGACCTTCCCCTTCCTCCTGAGCGCCCCGGGGGGGCTGGGCTGGGCTGGGGGCGCCCCGTCTCGGCTTTGGGGAGGTGAGTCCCACCGAGCAGCCCCGGCCCGGCCGCCCTTCTCTGACTCGCGCGCCCCGAGCGCGGTCCGCATCATACCTCCGGTCGCCCTGCCGCCCCGGGCCCGAAAGTTCCGCCCTCCGCCCTTGCCCGGGCCCCCTCACCGCACTCTCGGGCGAGCCTGGAGACGCCGGGATCAAACCGCTCACCGCCTCTTCCGTGCGCGGGGCTGTCAGCTGAGCGGGGCGGAGCCGGGACGTGGGGCGGAGCCGGGGCGTGGGGCGGAGCCGGGGCGTGGGGCGGAGCCGGCGTGGACGGACAGCTTTGCGCAGCCGCCGTGGCCGCCCGGGCCCTCGCCGACCCCCGCAGGCCATCGTTGGTACTGCAGTCGCGTCCAGGTCACCCCACCACTGACTGGTAAAGCACGCTTCTAGACTACTCGATGCTAATGTAGGTCCTGGGGTCCCGTGCTCAGTGGGCTCCTTCCAGTGGTTCTTGATGGGGCCCTGGAATTAGAATTTGTACCAATCCCTAATCATGAGGCAGCGGTCTACCTGGGGCAGAGAATCCCGTAAAAATCCCAGGCCTGCTCTTCCAGGTGGATTAAGCAAGCCTCTTCCCGAGATCTGAACTAGCTTCTTAGAAATGCTGCCCGTCCTTCTGGCATCTCCACTATGAAAGCATTCACTCTTTGTTCATATTATAACAGTAATAACAATCACATTCATTGAACGGTTAAGAGGCTTCAAGCACTGTGCTAACTGCTTTACGTACATTTTATCTTCATCTTCACTATAACTTATGATTTAATTAGCATTTGTTATTCCCACTTTATAAATGAAGAAATTAAGACTGAGGTTCAAGAACTTACTAAGGTCACGTGATTATTGAGAGGCTGAACAGGAATTAAAAATCGTATGCCTCCTACCTCACACCGTATACAAAAATTAACTAAAAATGAATCAAAGACATAAAAATAAGAATTAAAACTGTGAAATCCTTAGAAGAAATGTAGGAGTAAATCTTCATGAATGCAGATTAGGCAATAGTTTCTTAGATATGACACCAACTGCATAAGCTACAAAAGAAAGGACAGATAAAGTGGATTCATCCCACGTAAAAACTTTTGTGCTTCTCAGGATGCTATCAAGACAATTAGAAGACAACCCACAGAATAGAAGAAAGAAAATATTTGCGAATCATTTATCTGATAAAGATTTATTACCCAAAATATGTAAAGAACTCCTACAAACAGCAATATAAAGACAAATAACCCTATACAAAAATGGGCAAAGGATCTTAATAGGTAATTCTCCAAAGAGGATATACAAATGGTCAGTAAGTACGTGAAAAAGATGTTCAACATCATTAGTTATCAGGAAATGCAAACCAAAACCACCATGAGAAACCACTTTACACTCACTAGGATGGCTAACATAACAAAGAGATAATAACAAGCATTGAAAAGGATGTAGAGAAATTGGAACCTTCATATACTGATGGGAAAGTAAAATGCTGTAGTCACTTTGGAAAACAGCTTGGCAGGTCCTCCAAAAGTTAATTACAGAGTTACCAGATGACCCAGCAATTCTAGTCCTAGGTATGTACCCAAGAGGATCGAAAACATATGTTTGCACAAAAACTGGCACACAAATGCTCATGGCAGCATTATTCACAATAGTCAAAAAGTAGAAACTACCATCAATGAAGGGATAAACAAAAGAGGTATATTCATACAATGGAATAGTATTCAGCTATAAAAAGTAATGAAGTGCTGATACATGCTATAACATGAATGAACCCTGAAAACATTACTCCAAATGAAAGAAGTCAGGCACAAAAGGCCACATACTGTATTTTTCCATTTATATGAAATGTCCAGAATAGGCAAATCCATAGAGTCAGAAAGTAGATTAGTGATGCCAGGAGCTAAGGCAGGAGAGAATGGGAAGTGACTGCTAATGGGGAAGGGGTTTCTTTTGGGGGATGAAAATATTGTGGAATTAGAAAGTGGTGATAGTTTCACAACTTTCTGAATGTACTAGAAACCACTGGATTGCACACTTTCTTCTTCTTCTTTTTTTTTAAAGATGACCGGTAAGGGGATCTTAACCCTTGACTTGGTGTTGTCAGCACCATGCTCTCCCAAGTGAGCTAACTGGCCATCCCTATATAGAGATCCGAACCTGTGGCCTTGGTGTTATCAGCACCACACTCTCCCAAGTGAGCCACAGACCGGCTTGGATTGCACACTTTTAAGGGGTAATTTTATCACATGGAAATTATATCTCAATTTTTTTTTTTTTTTTTTTTTTTAAAGATGACCGGTAAGGGGATCTTAACCCTTGACTTGGTGTTGTCAGCACCACGCTCAGCCAGTGAGCGAACCGGCCATCCCTATATGGGATCCGAACCCGGGGCCTTGGTGTTATCAGCACCGCACTCTCCCGAGTGAGCCACCGGGCCGGCCCTATATCTCAATTTTTAAAAATGCAAAGTACCGTTCTTGGTACTTCATTGGAATATAGAATTGTTGGTTCCTGCTCCTGGGAACCATCAAATTATTGTGCCCCTAATGATCTAATAAACTCCTGTGTCCTCCTCATCTTGTATTTCTTCCCCCAAAAAAGTGACTTGTAGAGCTGGGTCTGTAACCCAAGTCTACAGGATTCTAAAGCTCCTATCCACCACTGCCTTCCAGGCAAAATTGGCTTCATGGGCCAGCAACCTGTGCAGTCACACAGTGCCCTGCACTTAGAAGACCCCGGGCTTAGAAGGGCCCCTCTTTGATGCTCTGCTCTTGCCATCTGGAAATTTTTAATATATTTTCAACAAGAGGCTCTGCATCTTTATTTTGCCTTGGGTTCTGCAAATTATGTAGTTGGTCCTGCACCCAGGAGAGAGGAAAACCCAAGTGGGTAAATTTGGGCACCCAAGAGGCTTACCTGGCTGCCACAGAGGGAAAACTTGAAATACAAATAATCACTCCAAATTTTCTATACTATAAATGCTGATTATCATAGAACAGAAACCTAGCCACCCCTGTAAGATACCAAAACCAGAAACATATGCCTCATAAATCAAGGGAAAGAAGAATCTCTGAACCCATTCACTAATATCATTGTTCACGTTGAGCCAAAGGAATAAAACCAAGAGCAAAGCGCAGAGCAATCCTACCTCTGAGTGCTCAGAAAGGTGAGACCAGAGACTTCCCAGAGACCTCTCAGATGCAAAAGTGAGGGAGCCCAATCTCTAGCTCTGGAAATTCTCACAAATTTGTAGCAGGAGGTGAATTGTGACATCATGTTGTGACCCCATGTCAGAGGTCACAGGATAGAGAGAACAGGAAAGAGAATTTCAAAGAAGTGATAATAATGTGGTGAATGTTTTAAATGGACTAAAGATTTTAGAGTCCACTTCTGAGGATGGGATTAGATAAAGAAAGTCTTCTAATAATGTTTTGTTTTTAGACTCCATGAAAACAACAGGCTTTTTGTAGCTTTGGTTTCATGTGCCTGGTTAGTTTTTTAAATTGAGCTCTCCCCATGTGCCCAGCCCTGCACTGTGCTAAGCACATTTAAATGCCCAGGACTGCACAACTTGGGTAATTTTGTCTCCCCATTTTACAGAAGGAGAAACTGAGGCACCAAGGAATGAAGTGATTTGGCCAGTGTCAAATAGTGGTGGAGCCGGGTTTAGGACCAATTTCTCATCAGTCTGACCCTCTCTGATAGCCTATAAGATAATTTGTTTGTAACAAATCCACAAATAATATTGGCCTTAAGAATTAAAAGAGAAGGCCCTAGAGAAGTTTGGATTAGAGTTTATGACATAATCATAGGTGAGAATGAGAATACAGGAAGAGAGAAAAAGACCCAACTCCATCCCCAATCCCTATGATCAGGGACAAGAATTCTAGAGCTAGGAGAGAACAGAATGTGTGACATAGACCAGAGGTCGAGATCAGGCTGTTGAATAGACAGTATGAGAGAGCTACAAAATACAGCTTGTTGCTGAAGGGGTTAGCTGACCTTCCATCAGGTCCTGCACTTGCATCCATTGGGTGTCTGGAGACTTTACCAAGCTTATCCCATCTTCCCAGTGAACACAGCTTCGTTTTCAATGTCCACCACTCACAAGCACCCCCGAAACAAGCCCTGACACATAAAGCTGCAGCAGTGTGGAGAGGAAAGCTCTGCCCTACTCTCGGATAAGACTGGACGGTGGTGAGCCCCACTCCAGTACAGAAGTGTCACTGGATTCTTGCTGATCTCTTTTCATTGTGTATTTGCTCATCATGTAGATCTTAAAAGTTTATTATCACATGGGAATCTGAAATTTTGGTTTTCTTAAAAAATGAGGGCTTTCTCCTACAAAAAATTGGGAGCTACCACACTAGAAGCATAATTATAAGTACGTTATTATTTAGTGCACTACCATGTCCCAGGACCTGTTCCAAGTGCTGTGTATTGACTGCTTAAGCTAAACCTTATGGTAACCCTATAACATAGTTGCCATCATCATCATTGTCCCTGTTTGAAAGCTAAGGAAACCAATCACACAGAAGTTAACTGACTTGCCATTGTTCTACAGATGGTAAATTACAGAGCCAAGCTTTGAACCCAGGCAATTGGAGTCCTGAGCCCACATCGTTAATCCCAATGCTATGCTTAGACTGAATCAGCATTTTGCTCAAGGAAAGTGGTCAGTTGGGTCTTAAAGGAGAAAAGCCAGAGACCTGTGTGCCCAGCTTCCTTGGTCAGTGCAGTTCAAACAATACCCTGGGTCATATCAGGATTATATGTATAAAGACAGACTCCTACAAAGGCTTGAGGAGTCTGACAGTATAAAATGCTTTCTGAGCTTCTGATGCAGGGTAAAATTTGATTTGCAATAATAGGCACAGAATGATCATGTTCATACTTGCAACCTGGCATTTTATTATTATTCCCCTGAATAACAGTGAAAAGAGTTTTGTAACCCCAAGGTAACATGGCTCTATAAGAAGGAGAAAGGGGTGAGATTTAGCAGCAGCTGCCATCATAAATCAGTGTGTGGCTGTTTCTCTCAGAGCTCCAGGCTCAACTCCTGGCTGTCATAAACTTATAAAGGGAAGTCCCATGAGAATTTATGTAACGATGGGTAGACTCGTTTTCCTTCCTGCAAGAGACTTTCTGAAGCAGGGAGAGAATTAGGCTGATTATATTCTATATGAAGAAAAAAACAAACAAACAAAATCCCAAACCAACAGATTAGAGGAAGGGAAAATGTGGGTCAATTTTTTGAGCTATTTCCCTTGCCAAAAAAATGACCTTGTAAATAAAGAACATGTTGAATTCCACCAAATGTATGAGTGACTGGATGACTGAATGATTTAATAAAGGAATGTGATCCAATCTTCCTCCATGGTGGTTCTTTCAGTGTGAGAACAGTTCGATCCTGAAGTCACCAAGAAATGCTGAATAAATAACAAGGCCAATCAACAAAGTCAGCTTCTGAATATTCATGCACAGATGATACTCCCAGTCAATATGTTTGATTTTACTGATAGATTTTCAAATTCACAGTGTAAACCAAAATTTAAAAAGAAAAGAAACTTGTGTTGGGACTATACATTATTTCTGGATAGGGTTGTCAATAAAAATACTTATACTAAAAATGTATTCATTGTTTATCTGAAATTCAAATTTAACTAGGTGCCCTGTATTTTTATTTGCTAAATCTGTTAACCTATTCCTGGGCCAATAACCCTGTGTAGAGGGCTGAGGACAGTAGGTGGGCGACATGCTCACAACTGGGAGTCAGAAGGAAGGAAAACCAAAAGACGAGTCAGAGAAGCAGACAGAGGAGTCTGCAGAAATATGGAGAGAGAATCAGGTGAGTGCAGAGCTCTCCTGCATTACTCTCTAGTGGCCTTCCTCCCTCATCTCTGTTGCATTTTCAAGAGCACAGATGAAGGGGCTTTCTGGAGGGCAAATCTGTATGAGCTTGGGTATATGACATGTGTGCTCAGCTTCTTCAGCCCGATGGAGAGGTGGGGACCAAGAGGATACTGGGTAGGAAGGGCCTGATGGCTACAGAGTTTGGCCCTGACAAGGTTGTTGGTGCTTGTGAGAAGTTCTAGTCAGTGGTTCTCAGTGAGGTTGGGATAGAGATAGGGTGCATGTCAGAATCACCTGTAGTATATCAGAATTTAAATATACCAAAAAAAGAGAAAAAACAAAAAGGAAAAGAAATCTACATACCAGAAGTAGCACTCTACCCCTCTGAGAGTTGGGTAGAGAGACATGTGTATGTAACCCTTATCAACCCATAACTCATGTGGTACAGTTTTAGGGTCATGTTATGGTTACTAAAGTACAAAATAAACTTTGAAAATAACATAAATCTTTTCTTGCATTTTTCTTGAAAGTCATAAAGGAGGTTCATAGTTTGCAACAACTCATCCAAAAGTTTTTCTCATCTTAAATCTACCTCCTTTATAGCCACTGCTTGTTTTTAATGTACCCTTTTCCATAATTTCCTCAGCTTTCAGTAATTCCCCTCCTCCCATCTTTTTTTTTTTTTTTTTTTTTAAGATGACCGGTAAGGGGATCTTAACCCTTGGCTTGGTGTTGTCAGCACCACGCTCAGCCAGTGAGCAACCGGCCATCCTTATATAGGATCTGAACCCGTAGCCTTGGTGATATCAGTACCGCACTCTCCCAAGCGAGCCACGGGCCTGCCCTCCATCTATTTTTTTTTTTTTTTTTTTGTCGTGTAGATCAATTTAGCCTCTCTTTCCAGCAGAAAGACCCAACCAACTTCCCTAACCCTGCCCCAAATTATCTGAAAGATGAAGCCTTTTAGAAGGGGGAAAATTGAACTGGCAATTATAGAATACTCTTTGGCAGTCTGGGAAAGTGAAAAGCATGCATCTTGCCCTGTCCCTGGTATTTTGCAAAGCATTCCAAGTGATTCTGATATCTGGCCTCTTTTGAGAATTACCACTCTTAACCAAGATACAGAGTCTTTTCATTTCTTGAAAAGTCCTACTTTTTGGCAAATTTCTTCCTGAAATGTACATTCTTCTTTCTGCACTGAGGCCAGAAAGAGGTGTCATTGTGTGGGAGTGGTCATCTGTCATCTGTCCCAACAAAGTCTACAAAGTGGCGTGCCAGGAACAAGTGATCCAGAACACCTACCTGAGTCTCCCAGTCAAGATTCCTGGCCGAAATAAATGAACAAAAACAACAACAACAAAAAGATTCCTGGCCAAGCTGGCTCTAACTTCAACAAGATCATCCTGAAAAAAGAGGCTGTCCTTGGATGGTCCAGTCACCTTCCTGAATGGAATGATCCTGAGGATGATGCTTCTCAGCTTCATCAAGGCTGCCTTGGTGGTGGTGCTGTGGCAGCTACTGAGCAGATTCATGAGGAGCCAACCGGGAAGACCTGAGCCCAGGGGTGAGCAGTCAGAAGCAGGACTTTCGTAAGTGGGGGCATGATCTTAGCCTTCATCCAGCTCTTGAGTCCCCCAAGGGTCAGAGTCACACCCCACTGGTCTGACCCCTCAAGTTTCTTCAGAGTCCAAGCATTTTGAAAAGATCCTCTGACCCTCACTTCACCCCTCAGCCCCTCCCTATGGTCAAGAACCCAGGTGTGAGCAACTCCAAGGTTGGTGGTGAATAAGGCCTTCAAGCACAATCCCCAATCCTGCCCTCTTCTTAAAAATATTTTGGACTTCAGGGAGGCTGTCCTCAGCTGTTTCAAACCTATTTCAGAGTACCTCTTCTCCTTCAAACCTATTTTCAAAACCAGGGAAATGAAGTCTTTCCAGACAAACTCCAATAACAGCTCCAATCACCCCTTGACATGTGGCTGCTAAAGATCAACTGACCCCTTCAGCCAGAAAGGAGGAGAGAAAATTACTAAATGGGGACCTCATTCCCAAGGGGAATCACCTTTCAAAAGTCTGGTGCCTTGTTTGCTGGCTCAAGACAACACAACACAACACACACACAAGACAGATAAAGATAGATAGGTAGATAAGTAGATAGACAGATAAATAGATAGATCAATGTCCCCTTTCAAGAATATGTTAACACAGGTAGAGTAATGCATGCCGTAATTCCTACTGTGGCATTGGTCCACATTAGGTTTTCCATTAAGAGATACTATCGTCATCTGTGTGTAGCTTTTTCTGTTGTGTTCTTCTGTGCAGCACAGGTCTGGAGCTATGGATATTCATGAACCCTAGGCACCTACCTCCTGTCTTGGTGGCTGTCCCCTGTCTTTGCCTCTGTGCTTTTTTCTCTGCCTATGGCCACCAGATGGCATTCTGGAAACATTCTCACCACTAGAGTTTTCAGCATTAAAGCTCCCCTGCATTACTCTCAAGTGGCATCCCTCGCTCCTCTCTGTTGCATTTTCCAGAGTGCAGCTGAAGGGGCTTTCTGGAGGGCACATCTGCGTGATCTTGGGTAGATGACCTAACCCTCTGTGCTAAAGTTCTTCAACCCGATGGCACGGCTATGAGGGCGGCACGAGAGGAAGGAGGTAAAGCACTCAGGGCAAGGCCCAGCATGTAGCTGCTGTTCTCATTATCCTGCTTTGAGCTCTCAAAAGCTCCCCATGGCCTTCAGGACAACAGCCATCCTTAAAATGGGACCTAAGGCCCTCATCATCTAGTGACCTCTGCTTATTTCCCCAGCCCCACCATTCCCCTCCCCATTCTACCAAAGGGACGCTCTCAGGGTGCTGTGAGAAACCAGCTTGCCCACCTGGGTCCTTTGCCCATTCTGCTCCGTCCATCTGCTTTGCCTCTCCCTTGTCCATCCGCCTTCATCTGGCTAGCTTAGCTCCTCCACATACGTGAGGATTTGGCTGAGTACCCTCCACGAGGAGCCTCCCTGACCCCCACACCCGAATCCCAAACCACTCCACTGGGCTCACTTCTTTCATTTGCCCCACCCCCACCTTAAACTGTAAGCCCCTTGGGGGTCACTTGTCTTGTCCACCACCTGGTGCATAGTAGGGTGAATGAGGGCCAGACAGTGAAGCTGCCGTGAGGGCTGACTGTCTCCGAGGGCGATGAGCACCCCTTGTGTCTCTGGGTTCTGAGGGCTGCTTGGCTCCCCTTGCAGCTCAGGCAGTACCTTGCCCATGCTGAGCTGAGGGAGACCTGGGAAACGAGCTTCCTGGCCAAGGAGGCAAAGAAAAGAGTGAAGGGATGAATGCAAGGCCATCTTCACCATTTGCATATAAGGCATGAAACCTGGAAGATAATAAAAGGTAAAACCACAGTCCCTGCGTGTTGAGTGTTGTCTCTGCCAGGCCCTGTGCTGGGCCCCTTACGTGATTCATCTCACTGAGGCCTGACAACAAACTCATGAGATGGGTGACAGCCACACTCTCAGAGAAGGGAATGGAGGCTCAGAGAGGTTAAGTCATTTGTGCAGTGTCTCAGAGCTTGTGAGTTGCCTGTCTGTCCCCAGAGCTTTGCCATAGGAAATGGTCCCATGGAGTCAGACCCCTTGCTATGGTTTAACGGGTTTCAGTGAGATAAGTGGGAAACCCCTTGAGGAGTGGAATATGGGGTGAAAGGAGAGTAAAGACAGAGGGAAAAGAAGGGAGTGCAGATGCTGTCCCTCAGCCACCCTGTCCTGATGGCCACAGGCTTCCATGCCAACAAGCCCTAACTGGGCCATGTGGGTCCAAATAGAGTGCCTCTGGACCCCAAGGACTGAGCTGCAAACACCCATCTAGAGGATAGGTCCTTCATTCCCATCACCTCAAATGCTTTACACACCTCCGGAGTCAACCTTGAGGTAGGGTGCGAGGCTGGAGAATGGTGGAGGCAGCAAATTGAGGAGGGCAATGAGAAGCAGTAATGCTGCCTCCATGGCCACCCACGCAGACTGCCTGCTCCCCTCCTTCCTGGGCCTCCCCTCTGTGAGGAGGGGAGTGGGAGGGATGGTGTACCTTAAAACTTCTAGGAGGAGTGTTGGGGGGCAGCAAGGGAGTTGTTGTTCATTGGACTCTATCATAAACAGACGTGGGGAGAGAAGAATTGGAGGAAGAGAGGGAAAGACACAGATGAAAGGGAGAGGAAGGTGTGGGAGAGAGAAATGCATAAAAGTCTCCAAGACAGAGAAGCGGGAGGCTGGGGGTTTCCCCAGACAGGGATTCAGCCTTGAGCAGATGCAGAGAACAATGGACCTAAAGGCTGAGGGCCCGGAAAGGACAAGGGACGGTGGGGTGGGGGAAGCCGCACAATTGGGTCAGACAGGTCCTTGCAGCTTCTGGAGCCAAGGCCATGGGCACTTTTACAGGTTAATGTGGCAGGGACTGCCCCAGGGCCAATGCAAGAGCCAGAGGCAGCCACAAGATGGGATAAGTTGTGCAAATTACAACGCCCACCCCTAATAATAATAATAATAATAATAATAATAGTCACTGCCTATGACTCATGGCCAGGCTCAGGCCAAGGCCCTTCATGCATCATTTCATTTAATCCTCACGATCTCCTTCTGAGAGATCTACTATTCTTATTCTCATCCCCGCTCTAAAGATGAAGTAACAGAGGCACAGAGAAGTGAGTGACTTGTCCCAGATGACCCAGCTGGCAAGTTGCAAAGTCAGGATTTGAGCTCAGGCGGTTTAGCCCTGTTGGCTGCTTTGTTAATCACAGCTGCTTTCCAGTGAGACAAAAATGGTGATCAGGGCTGGCAAGACTGAGAGGTTAAACAATCATGGGGAAAAGACAGGAGTGAGAGAGGAATAATAGGGAAAGACAGGAACAAAGAGAGATGAGGAAGGGGAGAGGCAGGGAACACCACTTGCCCAGGAAGGGCGTTGGTCCACACGCAGGCAGGCAGGGGATCAGTTTCTCTGCTCACTTGGCTGTACAGGGGCTCCCTTTCCCTCAGTGGCTGCTCTGCTGCCTGGACAGCACCTTCCCATCCAGCCTGTCCCCAGAGCCCCAGGTTCATCCTCCTCAGAGGCAGGCCACTCAGCTAGCTTCACAGGAAATGCTCTTTCTCTAATTGGCATTGAAACTCACAGCCCTCCCTTTTCCTGTAGGTGGGGTTTCCATAGGAAAAAGCTGCTTCTCTGTTTCCCCAGCCTAGCAACTGTTTGGAAGTCAGATTCCCACATCCTGCTGTAGTGGGTCAAGTCCCTCTTGGACTGGCTCTTGTCTGTCATTTGTTGAAGTGGACCTACTGGTGCCCCTGTGGGGGGTCTCCCCTGGCAATTTTACTTCATCAGTGTTTGGACCTCTCAGATTGCTTCTGATGAAGATGGCCTTGCCTGAGAATCCTGCTTGTTCCAACATCATCTAATTATGGGACGAGGTTGTGCCAGCAGGCCTGGGGGCAGGAGAACGGGGCTCATCAAGCCATCCAGGAAACACTGGAGGACTTGTCCAGGCTTTACAGAACTCTAGCGGTTTCTGACTGTAGCCCACTCTGGTGGTAAGCATGATGCAACTCCTGCGACTTCTGCTGGGGCTTTTGGGGCCAGGTGGCTACTTGTTCCTTTCAGGGGATTGTCAGGAGGTGGCCACTCTGACAGTGAAATACCAAGTGTCAGAGGAAGTGCCGTCTGGCACGGTGATAGGGAAGCTGTCCCAGGACCTGGGCTGGGAGGAGAGGCGTGCGCATGCAGGGGCTGCCTTCCAGGTCCTGCAGCTGCCTCAGACGCTCCCCATTCAGGTGGACTCTGAGGATGGCTTGCTCAGCTCAGGGAGGCGGCTGGATCGAGAGCAGCTATGCCGACAACGGGATCCCTGCTTGGTTTCCTTTGATGTGCTTGCCACAGGGGATTTGGCTCTGATTCATGTGGAGATCCAAGTGCTGGACATCAATGACCACCAGCCTCAGTTTCCCAAAGGCAAGCAGGAGCTAGAAATCTCCGAGAGTGCCTCTCTGCGCACCCGAATCCCCCTGGATAGAGCTCTTGACCCAGACACCGGCCCTAACACCCTGCACTCCTACACCCTGTCTGCCAGTGAGCACTTTGCGCTAGATGTCATTGTGGGGCCTGATGAGACCAAACATGCAGAACTCGTGGTGGTGAAGGAGCTGGACCGAGAAATCCACTCATTTTTTGACCTGGTATTAACTGCCTATGATGGCGGGAACCCCCCCAAATCAGGCACCAGCCTGGTCAAAGTTAACGTCCTGGACTCTAACGACAATAGCCCTGTGTTTGCTGAGAGTTCACTGGCACTAGAAATCCAAGAAGACACTGCCCCTGGTACTCTCCTCATAAACCTGACTGCCTCAGACCCCGACCAAGGCCCCAATGGGGAGGTAGAGTTCTTCCTCAGTAAGCACGTGCCTCCAGAGGTGCTGGACACCTTCAGTATTGATGCCAAGACGGGCCAAGTCATTCTGCGTCAACCCCTAGACTATGAGAAGAATCCTACCTACGAGGTGGATGTCCAGGCAAGGGACCTGGGTCCCAATCCCATCCCTGCCCATTGCAAAGTTCTCATCAAAGTTCTAGACGTCAATGACAATGCTCCAAGCATCCACATCACATGGGCCTCCCAGCCATCATCGGTGTCAGAAGATCTTCCTAAGGACAGTTTTGTTGCTCTTGTCATGGCAGATGACTTGGACTCAGGAAACAATGGTCGGGTCCACTGTTGGCTAAGTCAAGAGTTAGGCCACTTCAGGCTGAAAAGGACTAATGGCAACACATACATGCTGCTAACCAATGCCACATTGGACAGAGAGCAGTGGCCCAAATATACCCTCACTCTGTTAGCCCAAGACCAAGGACTCCAGCCCTTATCTGCCATGAAACAGCTCAGCATTCAGATCAGCGATGCCAATGACAATGCACCCATGTTTGAGAAAAGCAGGTACGAGGTCTCCACTCGGGAAAACAACCTACCCTTTCTTCATCTCTTAACCATCAAGGCTCATGATGCAGACTTGGGCATTAATGGAAAATTCTCATACCGCATCCAGGACTCCCCAGTATCTCACTTAGTAGCTATTGACTCAGACACGGGAGAAGTCACTGCTCAGAGATCACTGGACTATGAAGAGATGTCCAGCTTTGAGTTCCGGGTGATTGCTGAGGACAGGGGGCAACCCCAGCTTGCATCCAGTGTTTCTGTGTGGGTCATCCTCCTGGATGCCAATGATAATGCCCCAGAGGTGACTCAGCCTGTGCTCAGCAATGGAAGAGCCAGCCTCTCAGTGCTTGTGAATGCCTCCACAGGCCACCTTCTGGTGCCCATTGAGACTCCCAATGGCTTGGGTCCAGCAGGTACCAACGCACCACCACTGGCCATACACAGCTCTCAGCCATTCCTTTTGGTGACCATTGTGGCAACAGATGCAGACTCGGGGGCAAATGGAGAACTCCTCTACAGCATTCGGAGTGGAAATGAAGCTTGTCTTTTCATCCTCAGCCCCCACCTGGGTCAGCTATTTATCAACATCACTAATGCCAGCAGCCTCATTGGGAGTCAGTGGGAACTGGAGATAGTGATAGAGGACGGGGGCAGCCCCTCCTTGCAGACCTGGGCCCAGTTGAGGGTCCTGTTCGTCACCAGCGTGGACCACCTGAGGGACTCATCCCGTGAGCCTGGGGCCCTGAGCACATCAATGCTAACAGTGATTTGCCTGGCTGTACTGCTGGCCATCTTTGGGGACCTGGGCCCAGTTGAGGGTCCTGTTCGTCACCAGCGTGGACCACCTGAGGGACTCATCCCATGAGCCTGGGGCCCTGAGCACATCAATGCTAACAGTGATTTGCCTGGCTGTACTGCTGGCCATCTTTGGGTTGATCTGGACTCTGTTTGTGTCCATCTGCCGGACAGAGAAGAAGGACAACAGGGCCTACAACTGTCGGGAGGCTGAATCCACCTACCGCCACCAGCCCAAGAGGCCCCAGAAACACATTCAGAAGGCAGACATCCACCTCATACCTGTGCTCAGGGTCCAGGCAGATGAGCCTGGAGATGTAGGGCAGTCCCACAAGGATGCAGGCAAGGAAGCAATGATGGAAGAAGGCTGGGACCCCTGCCTGCAGGCCCCCTTTCACCTGACCCCCACCCTGTACAGGACCCTGCGTAACCAAGGCAACCAGGGAACTCTGGCAGAGAACCGAGAGGTGCTGCAGGATACTGTCAACCTCCTTTTCAACCATCCCAGGCAAAGGAATGCCTCCCGGGAGAACCTCAACCTTCTTGAGCCCCAGCTTGCCATGGGCCAGCCACACTCAAGACCTCCGAAGGTTGCAAGCAGCCCCATAGGGAAGCTGGCTAGAGACCAGGTCAGCGAGGAGGCCCCACTGATCTCACCAGACTCCTCTGCAACCCTGAGGCGACAGCGGAATCTCAATGGCAAAGTGTCCCCTGAGAAAGAATCAGGCCCCTGTCAGATCCTGCGAAGCCTAGTCCGGCTATCTGTGGCTGCCTTTGCAGAGCGAAACCCCGTGGAGGAGCTCACTGTGGATTCTCCTCCTGTTCAGGTACCTCGGGCATGGGCAACTCTTTCTCTGGTTACCCCTGGACCACCACCAACAGCATCAGACACCCTCACTACACTCACATTTCTCCCATTCATTCCTTAGGCTCATTTGGCACCTTATGATGCTTTAAGTAGCAATGACTCAAGGCAACAGAACCTAGCTGTGTGATCCTGGGCAAATTATTTACTGTCTCCGAGCCTTAGTTTCCTTATCTGTAAAACAGGAATGATAATAAGGGTATCTGCCTCATAGAACTGTCCTGATGATTTGACTAGTTCATTCCTATAAAGCACTTACGGTGCCTGGCACAAATAGACACACAGAAAAGGCAGTGATTAAGAGTACAAGCTTTGGAGCAAGTTTGCCTGGATTCAAATCTTGGCTCTCGGGCCGGCCCGTGGCTCACTTGGTAGAGTGCGGTGCTGATAACACCAAGGCCACGGGTTCGGATCCCATATAGGGATGGCCGGTTTGCTCACTGGCTGAGCGTGGTGCTGACAACACCAAGCCAAGGGTTGAGATCCCCTTACCGGTCATCTTTTTAAAAAAAACAAAAAAAACAAATCTTGGCTCTACCTCTTCCTAGCTGTGAACCACAGGGGAATTATTCAACTTCTCTGTTGAAGATGTCCATGTTAACAGCACCTATCTCCTAAGTTTGCTTGAAGATAAAATGGTTACTGTACTTAACATCTGTAGAACAGTGTCTGGAATGCAGTCAGCACTCAGCAAATGATTACTACTACTTCCACAAAGCACTTCTCCATCCCCACTCTCCACTTGCCCTTGTCTCACCTGGGCAACCTCTCTATGAAGCAAGCTGGCATGGGCATCATTGCCTCCAGGCTCAAGGGCTGCATCTGACTAGCCTAAAGCCCCAGAGCTTACTGGTGGGCCTGCAGAATGGGGCAGTGGAAACAATTTTAGAATTTTGGAGTTAGGCAGATCCGGGATCAATCTCTACACAGCCATTTAGGAGCTAGACAACCTTGAGTAAGTCCTTTAACACCTGAGATTCATTTTCCTCATCTATAAAATGGGGATTATGATGCCAAACTTACCCTGTGTCTTATCTCCCTGGAGGTGTGAGGATTACATGGGCTGATGAGTGAGAGTGTCTAGTGACCCAGGATTTACTAAACACAAATGTGGAATCTTTTCAAGGAAGATACCTGACCTCACACCTTACCTGTTCCTTTGAACCCCAGATAATCTCTACTGTGCCAGGCTGCTCACCCAAGGCACCCTTTTTTGTGGCCAGGCTATCAGCTCAGGTCTCCTGTGGAGCAAGGACACAGCTTCCTTTCCTCACCCCTCCCCAGGAAACCACCTGGAGATGGCACAGTCATTCTCTTAGGAATCTTGCCCTGGGCTCCATGCAGACCCAGAGGCTGCCCAGAGCCATACAACAATCCATCCATCCAACAATCCATCCATCATCCATTCATTTATCCATCCTTCCATTCATTCATTCATCCATCATATGCTTTTTGGATTAACTCTTTGTGACAAACTCTGTGCTGGCTGGACACTGTGTGGTGGACAGGACAGCAAAGAGTAAGCATGATGGCGACCTACTGGGATGATGGAAAGAAAGGTGCCCATTTGGGATCAACTTGAGGGTAAGACGCAGCTTGCCCAATGCTTATGTTTTTCCAGCAGCACAGCACCACAGTGGAGTCAGATCTGAGTTCAAATTTCAGCCATGCCACTAATTGCTATACAACCCTTCTGAGCCCCAAGTTCTATCTCTGCAAAATGGGTGTAGGGGTATCTTTTCCCTTGGGCTATTGTAAGGATTAAATGAGATTATATACCACTGCACAGTTATTAAGCACATATCATGGGATCTATTAATAAGTGACCTATATACTTTGGCTCATTTAAACCTCATTCACCATATGGTCTGGGTCTCATTATTATTCACTTTTTTTGCTGCTGAGGAAACTGAGGCTCAGCATGCTTAAGTAATTCTTTAAGGCCGTACCAATAGGAACTGGGGCAGGGGCAGTTTTAGCATTTGAAACCTGAGTCTGACTGACTCTGGGTTCTAACTGTGAAGTGACCCTGAATGACAGTGCTCAGCACAGGACTTGGCATACAGGAAGTGTCCCTGAAGTGTCAGCTGTCACTCAGGTAAAGGGTGGCAGGTGCCTTAGAAGGGCTTCTGGATGTGGGCTGGGAGGTGGGAGGCAACAGGACCCTGACCCTCCCAGGCACGGTGAAACCCTGGTCCTGGCCACCTCCTCTTCCAACTCTTCTCTGAGGTCTGAGGTTGGCACTTCCTCCCTCGAGCTGCATGGTGGGGCAGAGTGAGCCTCCCCAAGGAGGAGTGGGAGTCGGTCCAGGAGCGGAAAGCAGCATTTCTAAGAGTAACTACTCCAACTCCTTGCATTTGCAGAGAATTTTTAACTTTTTCAAACCATCTTATTAATCTTGACAACACTGTAAAGAAAGCTGGGTGGGTATTTCTAGCCCCACTTGTTTGTTTGTTTGTTTTGTTTTGTTTTTGGCAGCTAGCCAGAATGGTGGCTATCTAACCAACTGATCTAGCCCCACTTTAGGGATAAGGAAACTGAAGTCTGAGTAGGTCTAAAAACTGGTCTGACATACAGCTAGCTCAAAATGACCTTGAACTAAAACTCAGCCTCGCAAGACTTGTTGCCTCTCCCTCACAAGGCCCTGTACTGTGTGGCCCTGACATCTCACCCACCCCCTGTCCTATTCTCCAGCCTTTCTAAAACCCCACCATCTCTTCCCACCTTTCAGCTTGCAGTGCTTCTGCCTGAAACCCCATTCACCCCCCAGCCAGATTCTCACTGTTTCCACTTGCCAAACTCCTGTGGAGACTTTGGGTCTCAGCAGAGGTGCTTGGCATGTAGTTTGAACTACATTCAAATAAACATTCAATAAACATTCTTTGAAATAAATTAATAACTCTCCCCCCAGCACCACCCCCCTACTTCCCCACTCCAAGTTGGGTTAGGGGCCCTTGTTTGCTCCCACAGACCCCATCATCTCTCAACATCAAAATGCAACCCCCTGTCCTAACCAGTCTTCCCTGTCCTGACAGACTGAGCTCCCTGAGGGCAGCAAATGGGCTCCTTCCCATTCTTACTCCCAGAGCAAGCACTGTGCTGAGCACAGACAAGCACTTATTAAATACTTGCTGAATGAATGAAAGGATGGATAAATGAATGATTAAATGATACCATTTTGCCTTCTCTGCAACATAATCTTAATCTGGCCCACGAAAATTGGCTGAGTGTTTGAATACTGCTAAAAGGGGAAAATAACTCTTTAAGATAATCCTTATCTAAGTAATAATGACTTTATAGCCAGGAAGTGCGTTTTTCACCCTCATCCCACAGAGTCCACTAGGAGAGGTCACTTGGGGGAATGAGGGGACGGGCCTGGAGGGTTCCCATGCTCTCCCTCAGACACGCAAGTCCTGGGGCGACATGACAAAGCAGGGAACCTGCCCGCCCGGGTCTCTGTCTCCATCATCCGGCTCCAGCCCCCATCTGATCACACAAACATCTGAAGCTAGAGGAAAGACTATAAAAAGAAAGCGTTGCCATTGAGGGAAACATCCGGCGAGGAAGTGTGCTGGGTCGGAATTGTGTGGAGTCAACAGATTTTTCCTGTCTTGCAGCAAATCTCCCAGCTGCTGTCCTTGCTGCATCAGGGCCAATTCCAGCCCAAACCAAACCACCGGGGAAACAAGTACTTGGCCAAGCCCGGTGGCAGCAGGTAAGCAGCACGTATCCCCCACTAGCTTCTCAAGGCCCCTGCTGGCCACCCCTCAGCCCCACAGCTTCTGTGACGTGAGGAGGGCAAGCACAACCCAGACACTAGTCCCCTGGGAGACAGCAGGGACAGTTTTCATCCCCCACCCTGGAATGCTTGGTCCTGGGGTGAATATTTATAGTAATTACAGTATTTACAAGACCCAGAGTCACTAAGGAAATGACTTAATCCCTGAGACTCTATCTGTCCCGATTACAGAGGTGCTCTAAATGGGCTTGAAATCTGCAACTTTTACCTTTCTTTCTCTTGACCCATAAACATAATATGAAGGCATAATACAAGACTCCCCCTAAGGATGTGGATGTGTGGGTGTGTCCCTTCTGGCAGTCCTAGAATTGAATTGAA
>NW_007730957.1:90856-125736 GCF_000696425.1 Galeopterus variegatus | reverse complement strand
CTTCTCAAGGCCCCTGCTGGCCACCCCTCAGCCCCACAGCTTCTGTGACGTGAGGAGGGCAAGCACAACCCAGACACTAGTCCCCTGGGAGACAGCAGGGATAGTTTTCATCCCCCACCCTGGAATGCTTGGTCCTGGGGTGACTGTATTTATAGTAATTACAGTATTTACAAGACCCAGAGTCACTAAGGAAATGACTTAATCCCTGAGACTCTATCTGTCCCCTGATTACAGAGGTGCTCTAAATGGGCTTGAAATCTGCAACTTTTACCTTTCTTTCTCTTGACCCATAAACATAATATGAAGGCATAATACAAGACTCCCCCTAAGGATGTGGATGTGTGGGTGTGTCCCTTCTGGCAGTCCTAGAATTGAATTGAAGAAACCTCAAGTAGACATCTAATCTAACTCCTTGTTATAGATGGAGAAACTGAAGCTGTAAGTAGGTAGATGCAACTCAGCTATGTAAGCTTGAGCAAGTCAGATAATCTCTCAGGACTTTGGTTTCCCCATCTGTAAAATGGAGGTCATAACACTTCCCTTGCAGCAATGGGGTATGGATTTAATGATCAAACATGTTCTAAGCCCATGGCCCTTCACATGACTGGTGAGTGGCAAAGCTGTGACTAGCTCTCAGGGTTCCTGACTCCTGGATCAGTGCTCTTGCCCTGACAACTTGTAGCTTCTTCTTTGCGAGGATGGTGAGAGGTAGTGTAGAGCAGGGTGAGCACACACACTCCAGAGTCATGTTGGCCTAGACTTGAATTCTTGCTTTATCATTTAAATCCTTGGGGACCTTAGGCAAGCTGCAACATCTTCCCAAGTCTTGGTCTTCTCGTCTGTAAAATGGGGATAATAACAAGAGAACCCCTTACAGTGTGAAAGGTTTGAATGATATGGGGTGCTGTATCTTACACAGCACAAGGCCTGACTCAGAATCATTGCTCAATAAACATTAGTTGTTGTCATTATTACCCACAAACTTGCCACCTCCCTGCTGAGCTCTTTATAACAGCAGAATGGGTGGGGGGGTGGAGGTGGAGAAAGGACTCCTAGGTCTTAAAACCCCTCTGGGAGCCTCTCTACCTGCTGGTATGAGGGTCTAGGCCTGTCCCCAAGTGCCTATGGAGGCAAGGTCTACTGATGGAGGGGCCAGGGTGAAGACAGCCGTAGTAGATTCTGAGCAGCGTTAGGATGCCTCACCTCAGCTGCATCCTCTGAAGACCCACTCTTCTGGTCTGGGACTTGGTCTTAAACAGGGAGGACAGAACATTCAGTCACTTATTCCACAAAGTATCAAGCATGCCCTGTGTGCCAGGCCCTGTCCTGAGCAATGGTGAGAGAGCCGGGAATGAGACAGACAATCCCTGCCTCATTGGAGCTCGTACTCTGATGGATGGAAGGATGACTGCACTGGCTCAACCAAAGTTTACTAAGCTCCTACTGTGTGCCAGGAAATGCAGAGGCATGGGAGGGACAATGGTGATCAGTGGAATCAGTGAGTTTGTGTTCGCTTCTGTTTGCTGAGTGCCGACAATGTGCAAGGCACTGTGCTAAGCCCTTTACCTACAACATCTCATTTTCCCAACACCTCAGGAGGTGGGTGTTATTTACTACTCCTGTTTTACAGATGAGGCAACAAAGCAGGAGGGTTAGCATCACATATCCCAGGCTGGTCTGACTGTAAAGGTCAGGCTGTGTGTCCAGCTCTCTATACAGATGAATGAATGAATGCTGGTGAGAATAGATGAATGTTCTCAAGCGTGAATGAACGAATCTCTATGGGAATTTCCTCACTTGGGGAATGCTTGGTTTCTTTTGCAGGAGTGCAGTCTCAGACATAGACAGCCCAGGTGCCAGGGCTGGTGGCCAGGCAGAGCCAGAACAGGAGGAAGGGCCTTTGGACCCTGAGGAGGACCTCTCTGTGAAGCGGCTGCTGGAAGAAGAGCTGTCGAGTCTGCTGGACCCACACACAGGTAAGGACTCCACAGGGTCACCCCAACCCTGCTTTTGCCCTTACAGTTCCCTCACGTGCCCAGGCTTTGGAGTTCTGCTTCAGTCCACTGCAGGGAATTGTCATTTTCTATCTGTGGAGGAACATCAGCAACATTTTACTTCCCCCCGAAGCCTCATAAAGTATTCATTTGTTTGAAGACTAGGTTCTACTTTGCTTATTAATTTTAAAAATCATCGTAAGCATAGTGACCAATTACTGAGCTCTTGGTGTGGGCCAGGCACTGGGGAAACATCTTATACACATCACCTCATTTAAGCCTCCAAACAGTCTTCTGAGGTAGATATTATTAGCTCCAATTTACAAATGAGCAAACTGAGGTTCAGAGGGATAAAGTGGCCCAGAGCCACCTAGCTCAACAGTGACTGAATGGGAGTCCAAACGTGGGCCAGCCTGTCCTCAGGAGACTTGCCCCTTAACTCCTAAACCACTCACTGGCATCCCTTAACTCCTAAACCACTCTCTGGCATTTCGTTGGTGTGTTTAAATACCCTTTCACCCAGGGAACTGAGTCAACTCTTTAATGTGTTAGCACTTCTATTGAAACAAAAAATTTCTGTAGAGAAACAATTAATTTTCGTTGGTGTGTTTAAATACCCTTTCACCCAGGGAACTGAGTCAACTCTTTAATGTGTTAACACTTCTATTGAAACAAAAAATTTCTGTAGAGAAACAATTAATTTTACAATTAATACATAATGTGAACTTTAATTCAAGAATCTGCTAGCTGTGCTCCCTGCCTGCTGTGGACATTGGTAAGCCTCCTTTAGGTAACATACCACATATCTGACCCTCCCATGCTGTGGTTTTCTGTTTCTGTAGTTAGCAATCTATTTCTCATATGCTCCATCTGGCTGCTAATATGCTAAAGGCATGGCAGGATTTCCCTTCCTTGGTTAAAAAAAAATAATTCACATTTATTGTGGCTTTCTATGTGCTAGTCCCTGCTCTAAGTAACTCATGAGAAAATCTCATGAGATGGAGACTACTCATGATCCCCATTTCATAAAGGAAAATATTGAGGGTCAGGAGTATTTAATAATTTGCCCAAAGATGTACAGCTAATGGTTATTATTAACACAGGCAGTGTGGCTCTAAATTTTAGAGCCCTGCTGTTTAATGTTGTAGTCGCTAGCCACATGTGGCTGTTTACATTTAAATGAATTAAAATGAAATATTCAATTTCTCAGTCATGCCAGCGATATTTCAAGTGCTCGGTAGCCACATATAGCTAGAGGATATAGCTTTGGCTTTTGTCTCTATTGGCCAGCTCTTCCAGGAAACTGTGGGCTCAGTTCCCACACAGCCCTGCCTCCCCATAGCCAAGGGGGCTGTAAGAAGTGGTGGGTAAAGAAGGAAGCAGGAATAGAAAAGACTCTGCTGCTCCCAGGGCTGGACTGCCATGGGACTACTGATGAGTGTGCCTGAGACTGGGCTTTTGCTATTTCAGATAAAAGCCCCACCTGAGGATGTGATGATAATATTTTACTGGTTACACGAGTTCATTGAATTGTCACAACTACCAGACAAGATAAGTACTACTATCCCATCACTTTATGAGAGGAAAGGGAGGATCAGAGAGGTTAAGCCATTTTCCCAAGATCACACTGCCCCTAAGTGGCAAAGCTGGGAAGCCAAATGCAGGTTGGCCCAGCTTCCACCCACATCTGGAACTGGCGGGTGAGGCTGAGTGAATTCACTATCGCTTTTCAGCCATTCTCACATCCCCAGAGATCTTCTCATCCCAAACTTCACTCATTCTGAAGCTCTCTGTCCCATGTACAAGGAAAGGCCTGATTCTGTAACACCAAGAGTTCCATCCAACCTTATCACCTCAGAGTCTCAGGGAGCTAAGGTTTACATTTCCCAAATGTCTAGGGTTAATATTTATGTTCACTCAGTTATTCAACAAACATTCACCAAGTCCCAGGCATGAGGCCAGACCCCAGGATCCAGCAGGGCAGGGGCCCAACACTGCCTCACAGTCTGCACAGACCAGAACTGAATGCAAGACAGAGATTCATTTATCAGTGTAAAAAATGATCAGCCATACTTCAGAATAACTTTTTCAAATAATATAGAAAAATAGAAAGAATAAATCACTTCTGCCTAGGGGTAATTTCAGTTAACACTGACATATCTCCTTTCAGTCTTTTATTCTGTGCACAGATTTTAAAGAGCTCACCTTAGGCCAACATTAAATAAATGTTAACATAGATGTTGTACCCCTCACCCCTTTTTTAAAAGATACTGTTTCTTAACCACAAGGCTTATACTGTACTTTCTTTTCTCTGGCTTGGCCTCTACTATCAGGTCTGAGACTAGTTTTCTGAGACAGGATTTTCTGTTGAAAGGATGGGAAAAGAAGTGTGATGGTGGTGTTGGGAATCTAAGGGACAATTTTTTGAATTCCCAGCCACCAGGCTTACTTGCCACTGCTGATGCCCTAGTCCCTTTCCTGGGACAGCTCCCAGCAGGCAGCCCCTTCCCAGCCTGACTTTAGGCCAGGGTTTCCTGTGGCTTGAGAGGTGAAAGTGTGAGGAAGAATTAAGGGCATGGGGCCAGGTGGTTGACAATGCACCCTTTAGCAGGCCTGGGAATTCCAGAAGCCACAGGTGGGTACGTGGCGCATCCAGCGGGAGGGAGAGGCAGCTCTTCATAGAGCTGGTAAGGTGGTGCAGTCGCAGGGGGCTTTGCAGTCATCAGGCCTGTCAAATCTGGGTTTGGCTACCTATCAGATGTGTGACTTAACTTCTTGGAGCTTCAGTTTCCCCATCCATGAAATAGGGACCTCAAAGGTTTGTGTGGAGGTTAAATGAAATAATTATGTAAACTGCTTGACACATAAGTACCTGATAAATGGACACTATCATCATGGATATGAACAGAAGGCAGCTCCAGCCTTGGATCATGGCTAAGAAAAGGGATTTTCCCCATCCATAACAGTTAGTGCCCTGAGGGGAGAATGCCCCTGAGGGGGTAAAAATCCTGGCTGGAATGAGTAGAAGATGCTTAGGCCTGAAACACTCTTTCTTTCGAAACAGGCTAATTTCTACATCTAGGCCTTCCTCTTCCTCCTGTCTCCTCCCCATTCAGCTCATCCGAGTGCTTCAGTCGTCAGCCTTCCTGCCCAGCGAGCTTCCCTGTCAGGGCCTCTTCCTTCCCGTCCCCCTCTGGCCACCCTGTCTGTCCCCTGCCATTTCCCTTCCCTCCTTTGTCCACTGCCCTTGCCCTGCCCACAGCCTTGCTCTCTCCTGCCTGGCCCTTCCCTGCCCGGCCCTCACTGTGTCCCCTCCTCCTCCTGCAGGTCTGGCCCTAGACCGGCTGAGCACCCCCGACCCAGCCTGGATGGCGAGGCTGTCCTTGCCCCTCACCACCAACTACCGGGACAATGTGATCTCCCCAGATGCTGCAGCCTCGGAGGAGCCGAGGACGTTCCAGACGTTTGGCAAGGCAGTGGGGCCTGAGCTGAGTCCAACAGGCACACGGCTGGCTAGCACCTTCGTCTCAGAGATGAGCTCGCTGTTGGAGATGCTGCTGGAGCAGCGCTCCAGCGTGCCCATGGAGGCTGCCTCTGAGGTCCTGCGGCGGCTGTCCGTCTGTGGGAGGACCCTCAGTCTAGACCTGGCCACCAGCGGGGTGTCGGGCGCAGAAGTGCAAGGGGTCCCAGGTAGAAAGAAGGAGACTGAGGGCAGGAGTGACAGCAGCAACAGCAGGTGCCTGTAAACGCACCCTGAAGGCCTGTGGATCCAAGAACCGAAGGCCCTGGGAGATGTTATGGAGCCCAGGCCCTGAGGATTCGGAGACATGAGCTGATTTCTAAAAACATGGAACACACTGGCCAGAGGTGGCCCAAGAACTTTAGGGTGACTGATGCTGCCCCCACAGAGGAGTCAGGGGCCTCAGGACTAATAGGTGACACCCGAAAGCAACCCTTTATAAGTGGCTCTGCCTGTGAATGTTTTGGAGGACAGGGATAGTTTGTGGCTGAGATAAGTGTTTGCTGGCGAAACACATGTACAGCACAAAGGTCAGTCCTCTGGCAGAACAGATGCCACAGAGTATCACACAGGGAAGGATGACCTTGGATATCGGAGGCGAGGGCTGGATCCTGGGGGCACCAGGCAATGCTCTCTGACCTCCTGATAAAGAAAAGCAGTGGCTCATTCTCCTGCTGGCACCTGTCAAGAGGGAGGAGGGAAGAGAAACAGAGTGAAGATTCTTTGTCAACCAGTTCCTAGCAAGAAAGTCATTCTGGGGCAGGACAGGAGTGGCACACTGGTGCACAGTGACAGGTATACACATGACGGACATGCGAGCTCTCGACCCCACTCCTCTATTGCTGTGTTATCAAATAATCTGCTTCTCAGCAGGAAAATTAGGGCTAAGAAAAGCATGACTATTTATAGAGCATTTACGTGAGCCAGGCACGATGCTTTATAATAGGATTTAATTTGATTTTCCAACCCTGAGAGGGAGGTATTATGACCCCTATTGCACAGGAAAGGACATGAGGTTTGAGAGGTTGAGTGTCTTTCCCAGGATCAAGCAGAGAGTAGAGGCAAGGCCAGAGTTTGGATCCAGGCTGTTCCAATACCAAAACCCATGCCTTCAACTTTGACACTAAACTGCCAGCCAAGGAAAGGAAAGGAAAAGCCCTGGAGGGGAGCTTTTGCTAGCAGTGGACTTAACATGAGCCCCCTTCAGGAAACAATGTTGGAAGGAACACTTCCAGAGTCACTCAGTCCCACACAACTCTGCACTTCCAAGCACAGGGCAAGAGGAACTTGGATCCAACCTGATGCAGGCACCAGTCCTTTCCCAGCAAGTAGTCCTTCAGGTGCAGAAGTTATCTTTCCCAACTACACCCCAACCCCACCCCGTCTGCAGGTAAATCTTCCTCGGTCACAGCAGGTTTGGGCCTGTGAAATCAAGCCCCAGAGGACAGTATGTGAACTGGGTCTATGAAATTGACACTGACAGCGACCAACCTTCTGGGGCAGGGGTGGGGGGAGGGAATTGGGGTAGGGGGGAGTGAAGAAACAGCAAATCGTTTCCCAAGGCTCAGCCTTATAATTTTCCTGGAAATTTTCAAGCAGTCATTTGGCTTGCTTCTGAGAGTGTATGGCTGTTCTGGACAATGAAGGCAAAGTTCCTCTATCTGCTCCTCCTCTTGTTCTCTTTTGCAACTCAGTGCTCATGTCCACTGTCCACAGAAACAGGCTAATCATACTCCTGACTAGGGATAATGAACATCATTCATACTTGGAATATACTTGAGAGTGTGGCATCATTAATCCATTATTCCATTTTACAGATGAGGAAAATGAGGCCCGAAAGTTAAGTGCTTCAGGGGTAGGCTCTCTGGGTCTCTGATCACCTCACTCCAGGCCACAGTGATCTCCTTACAAGGTCTGTGATTTTCAAGCTGGTTCACAAAGCTGTTGGGTTCTGCAGTTAGTGAGAGAAGATGGGGAAACTAAGCAGGCGGGGACTTCAGCCTGCCCAGCCAAGTGCCTGGCACAAAGTAACACTTGATGAATACATGTTGAATGGATGTATAAATGAATAAATAGGTGAATAAATGTTTGAGTCCCCTTTTATCCATATTGGGGCTCTAGGTAAGACTTCATTAGAAAAAATGGTTCCATTATGTAAAGTCAAGGTCTGAAAACCACAACATTAGAGTAAACCATGCTGAGCCCCCAGTTACTATTAGATTTTCAGTGCAGAGCTGATGTTGGGAAAGTGGAGAAAAAAAGAGATTGGGAGAGGAGGTGACCTAAGGAAGTTGGAACCATGGATGCCACCTGTATCTTTGGATACACTGGACCACTGCATCACTCTAGTTCAGAAGTCCTAATCTGTAGTCCTTGGACTCCCTGAATACTAGGCAAAACTCTGCATATAGGCATTTTTCTAGGCAGAAGAAACAAAGTTCTCATCAGATTCTCAAAGGAACACATGACCTATAAAAGTTTATATACGGCATCCCTCTAAGATACTATCCAAACCTCCACGGGCATGGACAACTGTAGCCAAAAGGAGTCTGAACTTTATTTCAACTCTTCATTTTATAGTGAAAGAAATAGAAAGACCAAAACGGCAGATGACTTGCCCAAGGCCACATGGCAGGTTTCTGGCAGAGCTAGGATTTGGTATGATATTCTTTCTAATATATCAGGGGTTCTTAACTTGGAGTCCGTAACTGGGTTTCAGGATCTATGAACCTGCTGAATTGCATGCAATATTGGGAAGACATGCATTTTTCTATGGGAAGGAGTAGGCACTTTCATCAAATTCCCAAAGAGGTCTCTGACCTAAATAAGATTAAGGACCACTGCAATCCTCTAGGTCGGTCCTCAGCTCTGCCTTCTCTGCCGAACCTGGAGAACACACAGGTAGAGCTGTTCTTGTTCTGAGGCAACTGATCTTTGATCAGGGAGGGGTTGGTGCTCTCTCCTGTGCCACGCATCCCCTCCTAGCACGCTGAAACCACTTTTCCCAATAACAGGCTGACAGTGAGACAGTACATATGGTGACAGAACTGGGTGTACTGAACAGGAAGGTTACAGAAACTTCTTGACATCAGCCAAGATGTCAAAGCTGAGACTCTGGACATGTTCAAAACAGTTTCCACCAAGATGGGCTCCATCTCCTGGGAGACTGAGGGAGCAGGCAAGCCATCAAGCACTCAGTTAAATGTTGTCTTAATTTGGAAAGCGCAGAGACACTTTTATCAATAGTCAGTCATTCTCCAGCACCAGGAGTGCAATGCAGTGCTCACTCAGAGCCTGGGGGCAGCTCAGAGATTGACAATCTCCTTGTCTGTTACCCAACTCCAGCTTGCACTGACCCTACCTCTCCCCTGGCTGAAACAAGAGTGAGATGGCGACCATTACCCTTGGGACTCTGAACCAAATCCCCAAAAGGAGAAGATGCGAGTGGGGAGTAGGGAGTCTTAGCACAGGCTCAGCCTGGCACATAGTGTACACCTAGAAAACAGGTCAGCATTTTCTAGCTCCTTCTAAGTACTGGGTACAATGGAATGGGTGAGTGGGGGAGGGGGGACACGAGTGAGGCATTATCAGAAACACTCATTCAATCAACTTTGTATTTAGTGAAAAATTACAAAGTGCCAGAAGTAGCACAAGGAATAAGAAGGGGAGGGGTATACAGAATCATTCGTTCAACAATGATTTAAAGCACCTACTACGTGCTGGGTAGGTTTGGTGTCAGACATTGGGTAGACAGGAGGGGAAGCATATAATCACTCATTTATTGAATAAATATTTACTGAACATCTACAAAGTGCCCTGCACTGTATTAGCACTGACGATATAATGAACCAAATAGCCTTGTTCTCACTGTAGTGTCAAAGCTCTTTGAAAACAGCATCTCTCAAAAGGGAAACTGAGGCAGTAGAGCTCTGCACAAAGGTCTCATTGCTGAGGGCGCCAGGCTCCGAACTTTGGGTCACCCAGCATCCTGTCCTAGGCCAGCCCTGCTGATGGGGGCCACCTTCCTGTCCTCCTCTCACATTTCCTCTCAGGGCACTGAGGATGAATCATTAACAAATTCTAATAGCAAAATCACAGCAGTTCCCAAGTCTGCCAGTGAAGTACATCCCCTGGGGCTGTGTCAAGACCACAGTGACTGAACAGCCAAGGATTTTTGGTCCCTTGATATCTCTCGTGACTCTTCCACCCCTTCCATTCCACAAGGAGAGGCCCTTCCTATTCAAATTGGAGAGCCTAAAAATATCTCACCTCCATTGGTACACAAAATTGAATCAGTATTTAACTCAGCAGTGACTGAGGATGAGAGCCACCGGGGTAGAGTCCCATCTGGCCATCACCATGGGATGCCACTGTCCACTATGGTCTGAACTGCTCCTTGGCCTCAGGCATGGTCAGGAGGAAGCAGTAATCAGAGAACCCAAAACAACAACAGGAGAGAAAGAGGCTTGTGAGTGGAACTCCACAGGGAAGGCAGGTGGTGACATCTTACAGAGAGTACCCCAGAAAGGCAGATAAGCAATTTGCGGGGAAATGGACTCTGTGCTCAACTCAGTGAGGGAAACAGTGGGTTAACCCAGTTCTTCATTGTAGGACTTCTTGGAACCTTAATATGCTGATGTGTATTGTGAATCTATAAAAAGGGGATGTCTAGTGTAGCATTTCCCAAACTTATTTGACCACAGAAATCTTTTTTTTTTTTTTTTTTTGGCACAGAGATTAGTGCACTGCACAGCTTAGAACCTGAGCTTTAACCAATGTATATCCAGCCCCTACCCTGCATAGGGCATTGTGCTAAGTGCTGGGGACACTGGAATACAAAGACAAGTTCCCTTCCCCCAAGAAGAGCCGTCTGTGGGAACAGCCATGTGAAGGGTCCAATGGGGATAAGGCCACTGTGCAGGGTGGCTATGAAAAAGCAGCAAGGGGCGGGGGAGACAACGCAGCTAGAGGAAGCTTGGGGCTCCAGCAGTGAGAGGAAGGTGCTGCAAATGTGGCAGGGACCGTTTAGAGGTTGGGAGAGGGAGGGTGGACAGCAGATGGAAATATGAACAACTACCCCCTGCCCCCAGATCCTCCCACCTCTGAACTCTCCAAGCTGGTTGGTCCTTCCCACTCAGTCACAAGGGGGACTGACCCTTGGCCCCTCCATCCTCAACCACAACCACCCTCAATCACATCTATGCTATTGAACTTGGGCTGACATCCAGAAGCCAGGGAATAGCTATTCACAAATTCTGTAATTGGAGTCATTAGTGTTGACTCAGAAATCATTTTTTCTAAGTCTTTCTCTTGAAGAAGCTTTTAAAACCTTTAAATTGGTTAATGGAGAGTTTAGAGATGAGGACGGAGCCTCTGCTCTCAGCTTCCCCTGCCCATCTTCCTGGCCCTTCCCAACACACTCAAGGGCAAAAGTGATGAGATAATCCAGTATCTGTTTTATTAAAAACCCACACATTTCTGGTACAACTTTCCCAAACAGGGCTCAAAATCCACACTCTCCTGCTCCAAGACTCCAGGTGCTCAATCTCCATTTACCCCTCACATCGGTAGGACAATAATAATGCTTTCCCATAAAATTACAGTGTGAAGTGGTAGAAAAGAACCCTGGGCTGGGAATCAATGGGTCCGAGTCCTCATCCTGGCCTAGAGACTCATAAAGCCATGCAACCAGGGGCATCACTCTGCCCCCCTGAGCCTATGTGAGCACTGAGGTCCCCCCTGCAGTGAAATGTCCTCGTATCAGTCCTATAAGGTAGGAGGGCAGACACCACTGCCCCTGGTCTACCACTTAGGAAACAATATAGTGAGTCAGTCACTGCTTCAGGCGACATGGCCTGGCAAGTGGCGGAGCCAGAACATGGGTCTTCATACACTTTCCTCTTCTTTACTGTGCTGGGGAAGGTGCTTAAGGTTTTTGGGAAGGTGTGTATAAAACTGGCCTCTTCTTTGAGACTCAAGCTGTGATCTCTCTCTGAGAACCCACAGGCTCCATCTTTAGGGCTGAAGTGAGAAGGTCTGAAAAAGTCAAGCAGATACATCCAGGCATTTAGGCAAGAAACTCCTTCCTTCTAAACCAAAGGTGAAACTAAAATGATCATGAATCCACTGGGATGAACAAAGGCAAATGCTGGAGCTAGTCTCAGCGATCACCTGATCCAGTTTTCCCAAGTGTCAGCCATTCATGGAACTACCCCCATGATTTTGGCCAAGTCTCTGGATCTATATATCCCTTTACCCAATGTTTTTCTTTAAATTGATTCACTATTTTTTTTAAGCAAGCTTTATCTTGGACATACACCTATAAAACTACAGGTCAATATGCTAGTCATATTTTTGTATATTAAATATGCAACTACTAAAATAAAAAATAATAATTTGAATACCACCTAAAATCCTCTTGTGAACCATCAGAGGTACACACATCAGAGGTTGGCATACAATGGCGTAGTCTAAGTGTGAGGAAACTGAGGCATGGGGAAGAAAAAGTCAAGTGATTTGCTCAAAGACAAAAGCTAAGGTGAGGACCAGGGTCTCTGGACCCTTCAGTAAAGTTTTTCACAGGCCAATGAATGAATCCTCTTGGTGCACAGACCAGGAATGACTATAAATGTATCCAAGGATCATCTGTGATGCTACCAAGTGGGGGAAAAGATCAGAATCATTTATAAGCCATACACTTGAAATTACTTGGGAATCTGAGCTCCCACTGGAATTTCTACCCTGGAAAGGGATACTGACACCCTATTTTTGTCACCCAACCTCCTACTCCCCACCCCCAACCGTTGATTGGCACCAGTGACTATGTTTTAGCTCACCTTAGCCAAAACCCAGTCTTACAAGACTCCTTTCCAAGGAGTAGGGGTGTGGAGGGATGGTCCCACTGGGGTATCCAGGGCTGGCTCCGAGATGCCTACTTCTGCAGAGGAGGCCAAGGTTTCCTGTACTTGAGGCATGTGGGATGCGTGAGGCTCCTGCCAGCAAGGTGTTCAGGCTGCAGAGGGAGGGGCTGGAGAAAGACTTCACTCCTGTAACTGCCAGGTTGCTGGGCCCTGGGGCTACAAGAAGAGGTAAGAACAACTCTTACTCATGCTGTATTCTTAGATTTCTATTTCAGAGCAAGGACTTCTTAAAGGACTTGGTTTCCCCTGGCATTGTTAACTCAGCCCAACCCAATGACTCATGAGTGAGCAGTGCTTTCAGAGCCCTAGAAGAGTAACCAAGACAGCCTCAGGACACTGTCTCCCCTAAAAAATCATCAGAGCAGCTACCATTTATTCAATACCTACTGTGTGTCAGGCCACTGTGCCCTTTATAGTCATCTCATTCAATCCTTATGATAACCTAATGAATTAGGCACTACTATTCCCCTTATTTTTAAGAGGTGAAGAAAGAGGATTAAAGACATGAAGTCCAAGTTCAATGACAGCGCGGGTTATAACTCAGGTTTATCTGACTCTAAATACTGTGCTCTTAACCACCACTGGGTCAGAAATCACAAGCAGACCAGAGGCTACTATCACTCCCCTCTCTGACATGGGGTACTGAGCTCAGGGGAGAGACCCTGTTGGCTTTGACTTGTGTCTGTACCTGCTGCCTCCATGGAAAAGAGGGTCCGCAGCCTCTCCTGGGCGGGCTCATTTCCCAGAGCCGCTGACTGCTGGTAACATTTCACAGCCTCTCCCAGATTCCTTTGCACACCAAGGCCCTTCTCATAGCAAATTCCCAAGTGGTACCTGCTCTGGGAGTCCTAAAAGAGAAAATGGACAGACATACAGACACACACATGCAGGACTGAGGAACAGAAATGCTCAGCCGGAAGGCAGGCAGAGTTAGGCGTGCTGGTTCATCCATGCAGGGTCAAGGCCCAGCCCTGGCTTGGGCCCCTACTGAGGGAACTCAACTAGGAAATGCCAGGAGCATTTCAGAGAAAGTGTCTCTCCTCCTTTAAAAGGTTAAGCCTTTTGGGATGGCAGGGTCAAGGCCCAGCCCTGGCTTGGGCCCCTACTGAGGGAACTCAACTAGGAAATGCCAGGGGCATTTCAGAGAAAGTGTCTCTCCTCCTTTAAAAGGTTAAGCCTTTTGGGATGGCCCATGGCTCACTTGGGAGAGTGTAGTGCTGATAACACCAAGGCCACGGGTTCAGATCCCTATATAGGGATGGCCGGTTTACTCACTTGGGAGAGTTTGGTGCTGACAACACCAAGTCAAGCATTAACATCCCCTTACTGGTCATCTTTAAAAAAAAAAAAGGTGAAGCCTTTTGCCCACAGCTCTGGATTGTCTCTCACTGAGATCTCTGCTCCTCTGAGAGGCAATAGCAGGTAGAGGTTAGGTGCTCGGCCTGTACAGCCAGACTGCCTGGGCTCCAATCCTGGCTCTACCACTTACCAGCTGTGTAACCTCAGGCATGTTACTCTACATCTCAGGGCCTCAGTTTTCTCACCTATAAAGTGGGGATAATAATAGCATCTACCTTATTAGGTTATTGTAAGGATTAAATGTGTTACTAGGGGCCGGCCCGGTGGCGCACTGGATGGTGCGCCGCTTGGGAAGCGCGGTGGCACTCCCGCCCGAGGGTTCGGATCCCACATACAGACCGGTTCCCGCTCACTGGCTGAGCGAGGCGTGGGAGCAACACCGAGGGTTGCAATCCCGTTGCCGGTCCCGGTCCAGTACGGGCGCAACACTGAGGGTTGCGGTCCGTTGCCGGACACGGAAAAAGACAAAAAAATAAAAAATAAAAAATAAAAATAATAAATGTGTTACTATATGACAAATGCTTAGATTAGTGCTATTTTTATTATTATTATCATCCTCTTTAGTTGCCCACATCATTAATCTCTCCCTCTCTACTAGAACGTTTTCATCATATTCAATCTCCCAATTTAAAAAAACAAAATACTCTGTTGACTCCCAACCATGACCCCATTTCTCTTCTACCTTCCTCAGTCAAATTTGTGGAAACAGTCATCTGTCTACACATTCTGCCCCCACTTCTGTAACATGAAGGCCAAAGTCTCTGCAATAAATAAGGTGAACTCACCGCCACAGGCCAGTTTACCACACAGCAGTGGACATAGGTAAGGCCAGAACATGCATCCCTGCAATGCTGTTCAGTACAAACCCAGGAGGACACAATTCCCTGTGGGTTGATGACTGTGAGGGCTGTGTCCCAACGCAGTGTCACATAATAGGTGACAGACATCCTTGTGCACTTCTCCTCTCAGCATGCTGGTCTGACTACAGTTGGCCAGGTGCCCCAGGCTTGTCCAGCACATAGACATGCTGGCCCATCTAGCCTAAGGAGAGATCTGTGGGCCTCTTTCAAGGAAAGGTATGCACAGCAGTAGGTACTCGTTGGTAACATCAGTCCCCTTTTGAGGGCTACTGCAGATACTTTGGGCAACACAGAGCAGACCAGGAAAAGTATTCTGATGCCCAAGAGTTCAATGAAGTTATCGGTGTATTCGCCAGAAAACAAACGAAGCTGCAGTCCCCCTATGCAGGGAAATTACAGTACGTGCACATTGCTTATTTTAATCCAGGACTCCTGGTCTTTCAAGATGCAACTCAAACAAGGTACTCGTCAAATATACTCGAGGAATACAGCAAACCACAGGTCACCTTCTCGGTGATTCAGAGTGATGTAAAGGTCTGAGATCTCATGCATTAAAGATAACTGTTTAACTCAGTATTTCCCAAACCTAACTAACCATTTTTTCCCTCATATTACTTATAAACATCCCATAGAACTAATGCTCCATGGAACAAACTGTGGATCATGCTGCTTGAATGCCAATGCCCAGTTCATAGGCAACCAGACATTCCCACCCCCACCCCCAAACTGCTGAGTGTCGCCACCTTACGTGTCTTCGGACTTCCCTGGGTTACCACTTGTAATGATGTACCTTTCATGTGTACAGCTTACAAAGTGCTCTCACACTTGTTATCTGTTAGATTTTGATCCTTACAACAACCCTATGAAGAGGCAGACAGTTAAGACAGGCATTATTATGCTGATTTTAAAGAAAGGAAACAGGTTTGGATCAAGAAGAGACCGGCCTAGTAGTGAACAGGTAAATGTTTAACAACTGGCTCTCCAGGGAGGAAAAGCCCTGCTTTGTAATATTTAGCAATTTCTGTGGTACAAATAGTCCCACCATAGCTGATTTTAAGCTACCAATAGCTGTCGCAGGCTGGTAGAAGCCAGCTTCCCAACACTGCTGGAGCTGCCCAAGGGCCACAGAGTAAGTCAGTGAGAGCTGAGGCTTGAAGCCAGCCCAATGCTCCTATCAACTGATCTCCTAAGCACAGAACTCAGTACCAGTTCCAAAACCCCTTCTCTCATCAGACTTGATCTCCAACATGCCTGGATACCACAGATCTCATACCCCATTGTTGGCTGCAAGCCAAAGATATTTCACAGCTCTGTGCTCATCCAGGTATGGCTCCTTGGTGAAAAGCACCCCGAGGAAAGCTTGGGCCTGTGGTTAAGGAGGAAGGAAAAAGTCATCATGGTCACTTTCAGGCTCCACATGCCCCAGACACCTAAGATAGACCCACCAATGGCACTCACCTCTCTCAAACCTGAGTCTGCAGCCTGCTTCAGCATGGACACTGCCCTCTGCCGCACAGGGTCCCATGAGGAGGCTGGGTCTTGCAGTAGGCACCTGGCATAGCGGTACTGAGCCAGGCTGTGGCCCTGGCTGGCAGCCAATTGGTAATAGTGGACCGCCTGGGGCAAAAGGAGAAACACCCAGTCAGCTGATAACTCCGTGCCTTTTTCCTTCAGTGAAATTTTTAAAAAATATTTTAATTAGATAATACATAATAAGTATCAATTAATCAGAAAACACAGATAAGCCCATATTAAAAATATAAACCAAAAATAGAAACATAAAATCCCAAGAAGTTCTGCCTCCTAAAGATCATTCTGTTAAAATTTTAGTGTACAGCATTGCAAATTTCTTCCCACATATATACTAGTATGTGCTATACATACACGCACACAGTATATACATATACAGACACATATATACACATTCCCATACATACATATGAGAGAAAAAGAGAGTGAGTGTGTGAGTGTGTGTGTGTGTGTGTATACGGAGGGAGAGAGAAAGAAAATTGGATCACACTACACTATTTTGTAACCAATTGTTTTACTTAAAAATACAACATAGGGCCGGCCCGTGGCTCACTTGGGAGAGTGTGGTGCTGATAACACCAAGGCCCCGGGTTCGGATCCCACATAGGGATGGCTGGTTGGCTCGCTGCCTGAGTGTGGTGCTGACAACACCAAGCCAAGGGTTAAGATCCCCTTACCGGTCATCTTTTTTAAAAATAAATAAATAAATAAATAAAAATAAAAATACAACATAAATGTCTTTCCCTGCCAATAACTATAGATCTAGTACATCATTTTTAAGGCTCACATAGATGTAATTAACCAGTTCTCTATTAAAGAAACTTTAAGTTGTTTTCCCTTTCTTTGCCTTCTTATACAATTCTAAGAAATAATTCTTCTTTTTTTTTTTTAAAAGATGACCAGTAAGGGGATCTTAACCCTTGACTTGGTGTTGTCAGCACCATGCTCTCCCAAGTGGGCCAATCGGCCATCCCTATATAGGGACTCGAACCCGTGGCCTTGGCTTTATCAGCACCACTCTCTCCCAAGCGAGCCACGGGCCGGCCCTAAGAAATACATTCTTGTATATAACATCTTTCTGTACTTATCCTACTTTTTTAGAGCTGATTAATCTAGTCATTAATGTGCTAATCTAGGCTCTGTGGATATAGCTGCAAAGAATAAGGATAAGATCCCTGCCCTCCCAGAGTTTTGAGTCTAAATTCCTAGAAGTAGCTAGGAAAAAGTAGCTTCTTTCTTATTTTTAAAGAAAGTAGCTTTTTTCTTATTCTTCCCTCACAGCTGAGCTGGAACCAAGTGGGGAAGAGAAGCCATACCTGCCCACTGCTCAGTTCTAGAGACCACTCTGGGCAGCCCCACAAAGGAGACAGGCCTGGGGCAGGGGAGAGCAGGTGCAGTACCTTGTTAATGTCTCTAGGGGTGCCCCTGCCATGCTCATGACACAAGCCCACGTTGTACTGTGCTTTGCTATAGCCGTGGTCGGCAGCTTTCTGGAAGTAAGAAAAGGCTGCCGTATAGTCCCCATTCTTCATGTTCTCGGTCCCTGTAAAAAAGCACATGGCACAAACGCTCACAGCTTCCTCTAGGAACATCCCCATATCCTCAGCCAGACACCTATGGGCTCCTCATCTGATCAAAGGTTTCTTCCTTTTTGTGCTATACTCTTTGCATATTTTTCTGTCCTCTGAATACTTCATTGGTTTGCCATAGACAGTGGGTTCTGCCCTCCTATAAACCATTCTTCCTTCTCTTGGTAATAGCATCCAGATTTCCTTTTAGGAACAACCCTTCCCCCAGTGCTGTCAATCAATGTACCTGTGCTTTTCCCAACCAATGAGACTCTTTCTCGGGAATCTGAATCTTGGGACAAGGAGAGAAAACAGCTCTGTAGGTTTATTCTGACAACAGCATTCTGAAGATATTATCACTTGCTGCACCCGTGTCTCTAGAACTTCCTTGATTCCTGTCCTTTCTGAGGCTCAGCAGGTTAACAGATATTAATGATTCCTTTTGTGCTTTAGCCAGAGTAGGTTTAGGTTGCTTGTAACCAACAAAACGTAACTGATACAGGTGATACTGTTAATCTTGTTTTATGAGGAAACTAGGAGTGGTAATATAAGATTGCTGTATGCAGCTATGTCCAACTCCAAAGCCCATGCTCTTTTCATTGCCTGAATAAAAAGGAAATAGGAAAGAGGCAAAGTACAGGCAATTCTCAACTCTAAGCCTTTGCTCAAACTGTCTCTCCTTCCTGGGATCTCTCTTTCTGCCTCCACTATCAGGCTTCCCATCCTCTTTCTGCTCTAGAACCTTCAGACCACACTCAGGCTTTAAACACTTTTTTGGCACTTACTTAACATATCAAGCCTTTTTCTATGAACTAAACTGAATCCTCAATTAGACTGTAAAATCCTGGAGGCAGAAGCAGAAAAAGACTGTAGAAGAAATAACTTTACATAGGGTGAAAGCTCTATACAAATGCAAAATATGATTATGGCTTATGCTCCCTTTATGTTCTGCCACAGTGTTTAGCACTTTCTGAATAAATGAATATATGAATGAAAGAATGGGTAAAAAAAAATTCTGAGAAGAGACTGTCTGCCCATCAAAATCACAAAAAGCTAATGAGTTAGCAGCCAAGTTCCACTCAGCCAGCAAAGAATTAAAGTTGCCTCCCTGCTGTCTGAAAACTCACTGTACAGAATTCACAGAGCCCTCTGTCCTTGGGGAGAAGACTCAAAAGGTCAAAGGATTCTACCCTGTCTCCATTCCCCACACTGGCTCCATCGGTAAATCCAGATCCATCTACCCTCCTCAATGCTGGTGCCTTCCTCTAACCTAGATCTGGCCAACATCATGCTTTGCTTAGCAGTTAGTTAACAGCTCCTACCTGGTCTCCTGTTTCCCTTCTGGTATCCCTACAATCCACACCAGTCTACACTATTGTGTAGAGAGATTTTTGAAAAAACAAATCAGATCATGTGACTGCCCCCTTCCTGCTCCAGCTTAAAAACTTCTAATGGCTTCTTGTTTCATTTAGAAAATCCAGGGCCGGCCCGGTGGCGCACTGGATAGTGCGCCACTTGGGAAGCGCGGTGGCGCTCCCGCCCGAGGGTTCGGATCCCACATACAAACCGGTTCCCACTCACTGGCTGAGCGAGGCGCGGGAGCAACACCGAGGGTTGCAATCCCGTTGCCGGTCCCCGGTCCGGTATGGGGGCAACACTGAGGGTTGCGATCCGTTGCCGGACACGGAAAAAGACAAAAAGACAAAAAAAAAAAAAAGAAAATCCATACTCTTTACCTTGGCTTAGAAAGTCTCACTTGATTTGGCTCCTGCCTGCTTCTCTGACTTCATCTCCTAATCATCCCATGATCTCTAAGCTCCAGCCACACTCATATTTCTTTTATTTCTTTAGCAAGAAAAACTCAGTCCTGTCACAAGACCTTTGCACCTGCTGTTCCCTCTGCTTGGAAAGCATTCTCCAAATGGAAATAAGACTGGCTTGTTTTTGTCAATTGGGTCTTGAATCAAAGGTCTTTCCTTCAGTGAGGCCTTCCATATCAAAAGCTGCTCCTTGCCCAAGTCACTAACACATTCCCCTGTTTTATTTCTTTATTGCACTTATCATCATCTAAAGTTCCTTTTATTTGTTTGCCAATTTACTGTTTTTCTCTCCCTCAATTCACGTCAGCTCCATGTGAGTAAGGACTGTCTCTGAATCATTGTATCCAAGCACCTAAAATAGGGTCTAGCAAAAAGTGAATGCCCAATAAATTTGCACTGAAAGAATGTCAGCCTCTCACCCACTGCCCACTAGACCCCAATAGATGTTGCTGGGAGTCTGGGTCTCCACCTCAGAAGGCCTCAAACTTGAGCCACATCACTCACTGCAGAGACCAAGACAAATTGTGGAGGGGCATTTGGAGTCTCCAGATGTGGGAAAAAGATTCCTATTTATGTACTTGAGGGCCTGCTCCAAACCTCAGGAGGCTGCTCTTTCTTAAGTGTAGCAGAGAATACTAGGTGTCCTCCAAGATTTATCTTCTCCTTCTTACGCAGTAACAGAATTTACAGGTAAGCACACGGTCACTCAGCTAAAGATTATTTCTCAGCCTCCTCTGTGACTAGGTGTGGCCACAAGCCTACACTCTGGACAAAAATTTGTGCAACTTCTAGGTTATGTCTTTAAAGGGATGGAGTGGTCCTTTAGCTTTCCCACCTTCCCGCTTCCAGCTGGCTAGAATATGGATATGAGAGTAGGAGCTGGAATGGCAAACTGGACCTCAAGATGACAGCCAGTTTTAAGAATGGCAGCACGCAGTTGAATAATGGGTCCCTGACACCACTGAGCCACCATAACAGATTTGGTCTACCTACCTGGGAGAAAACAAAACCTCTCTTGTTTAAACCACCACTTACCCTAACTGTATTTGACTACCCCCATACCCTTTCCATCTTCCCATCCTCCTGTCTTAGGGCAAGTTACCAAGAAAATTAAAAATGATGGAAACACTGAGCTGGAAGAGCTGCTGAATGGAAGTCACAGCCTCCTCGAGGGGAAGAGTTCTTGATTTATCTTGTTCCTGGTGAAGAAACATAAAGACCCATCAAGGGATGGTTCACTGGAATTACCACCCACCCAGCAGAATGTTATGGGGATCCAGGTGGCCAAATATGAATAATACCTTCTTTTCACCAGTGGGCTGAGGCTGGCCTGGGTTTGCCTTAGACTGAAAGCTACTGCCGGAGGGAAGGAAGCCAAAATCACTGGGACCTGCAAGGGAAAGGCCAACACACAGCGATGGCAAAGGAGAAAGGTGTTACTTTTCCTTTTCTCCTACTCTCCCAGTTTTCCCAGCCTCTCTATCCAGCACCCCTACAGGAACCAAAATAACTCTGAATCACCCCAGAAAGCATGGGACCTCACAGGAATGACAATTCCCCTATCTGGGAATATGCAGCAACAAATGTTCATATGCCCAACTCCCCACCCTTGCCTTCTGCTGATTCCAGGAGGTGGAAACATACCTTCCTCAGAGGGGTCGTGAAGACCAGCTGCTGTCAAGGAGCCGTGTGAGGAGAAGCTCTTGGGCTGAGTTGAGGGTTCTTCCTGGCTAAGTCTGGGTTTGCTGAAGCCAGTATGCCTGGGAGCTGGGCCATCAGGGAGGGGCAGAATGTGCCTACGCAGTGCTGGAAAGAGCCAGCAACAGTGGTCAGATGAGAAGGAGATTAGTTCAGTCTGCTCAGGCTTGACTGAATCCTCCCTGAGGTCTTGGAGACCACAGGAAGAATTCTGAAACTCCTGTGACATGTTCTTGACACTCCTCATCTTCCATTTCCTTTGCTGGTTTCCCTCCACAGGGGTCTTGAGGGGCCTGTATTTATGCCAATATCTCCCCCAAGCATAAGTCACTCCTCTGCTTGAATTCCTCCAGTGGCAGGGAGGCAGCCACCTTATTTACTATTGTAGTCCCAACACTCTGTTTGATGGTAATACTGGTAATTATTATAATCACCATAATAAAGACAAGAACTGATATTTTAAAATTACTGAGCACTTACTATGTGCCAGGTGCTGTTCTAAGTCCTTGACCTGTATTAACTCATTTAGTCCTCCCAAGAAACCTATGGAGTGGGTTTTATTATTATCACATTTCACAGATAAAGAAACTGAGGCACAAGGAAGTTAAAATGACTTGTCCAGGGACACAAGACTAGTATGCAGCAGTCTTGGGGCTTGAACCCTCACAATCTGGCTCCAGAGCCTCAACCTCTAGGCTATATTGTCTCTGTACCATGCCACATTAATAGTGTACTCAATAAAGATTCATTTATTGATGAATAACAGAATGACTGACTGGAGAGTGACCTCACTGGTTGATCATTGGGCAGGAAGCCACACCCAGGATCTAAAGTAGCCTGGACCTATGGTTCTCCTCTATGGGAGGTGATGGGAGGACACAGAAGGACACTGAGGGGCAGGTGTGGCTCACACCATGGGTAGATAAAACTTCCCCACATCTCTTTCCTCTGACTTCAGATAGGAAAGGCAAGGAGCTGCTGATGGCTCTTTTCCTGAGGTGTGTCCAGAGATGCTTCCTGGCCCAGAGAAACTCCCAGTCCAGCCCTCCTGCCCCTAGGACTGAGAACTCACAGGAGCACGGATGCCACAAGGGAGATGAGAGGAAACGGTTCAGGGGAATGCGCCAAGAGCAGTGTTCCATCCACCAAGGTCCTGCTGGCAGGGATGCCTGGAAGTGGATCTGCCTTGCCAGCTGCAGGGCCAGCACAGCCAGAGTGCCCTGGGAAAGACAGCACATCAGGGACACAGTCCTCCATCATTCAACTCCTTCAGCTCAAACATCACTTCCAGGGGAAGCCTTTCGTGACCCTTGGCTGGGGCAGCTTTCCCATCACATACTCTCACAGCACCTGAACTTCTCCTCTGGGTCCCAAATTACAATGGTACTTAAATAATCACCTCTACAATTATTCAACTAGGGCCTGTCTCTCCTATTAGTCTCTAAGTACAAAAAGGGCTCACTAATGTATGCCTGGTACCCAGTACAGTGCTAAGATATAGTAGGGGCCTAATAAACACATGCTGAATACGTGCATGAGTGAATGACTGAACAAAGTCTAAACAGGCAAAAAGATAATGTGGTAAGTTGGGCTTAGCCACAAATGCAGCGACAGGTCAGAGTTCCCCATCACAGTCACTCTCCAGACTGGCACAAGCCCTTCCTTGCCCCCAACCAAGCCACCACACCACACACACATTTATAAGTGTAGGCTTGTTGATGATATTTCTTCTTTGACAGGTCTGCAGACCTGAGCTAGTGTGACTGCTCAGTGACTGCTTGGTTTTCCCTGTCTCTTCCTATGTTGTGCTCAGAAAGGGACACCAAAATATGTGTTTGTCGCAACAAGCACTGTGAACAATGGCAAATAGGACAGACACAGTCTCTGTCTTTATGAAATTTATGTCCTTCACTGAGAGAGAAAGACAAAACCTAAGTACACAGAGAAATAAGTCCAATAACTACCAATTACGCTAAATGCCCAGAAGGAAACAAATCAGGGGGTTATGAAGATTATAAAAGGGAGACCTGACATTTTATGAAATTTATGTCCTTCACTGAGAGAGAAAGACAAAACCTAAGTACACAGAGAAATAAATCCAATAACTACCAATTATGCTAAATGCCCAGAAGGAAACAAATCAGGGGGTTATGAAGATTATAAAAGGGAGACCTGACATGACGGGGAGTCAGGGAAAGCCTCTCTGTGGGGATAATGTGTGAGTCAATGTTAGAAGGAAGAGAAGGCACCAGCATTGTGAAAAGCAGGGACAAGTATCCATGGCATTGGTGATGCCTATGTGCAGGCCCTTTTACCTGGGCAGTAGTGACAGAGCCCAGGGACATTATCAGGACCTCTAGAATCCAGGCCCAGTTCCCAAAAAGACTCACTGTAGGTCTGCCCTGGTGTTCAGATCTTTGGCAAAATGGGAAAATGTTCTCCTCTCCAGGGTGTGTTATGTCCTTAGTCACCCTAGAGAGGTGTCCCTTTCACGAGACAACCCAGGTTCAGCTCCACTTTGACACCAATCTACAGATGAGAAAACTGAAGCTCAGCAAGGTTAAGTCACTTGTCCAAAGTACACTGCATGAAAAGTAGCAGAGATGAGATGTGACAGACACGAGAGTGATGTGTGTGCCAACTTCATTCAGAATAACTTATAAACAGAAACTTTACTTGGAACTTTGCCTGGAAGGCAGATTCTGCCCTGTTAGACCTAGTGTTCACTACTGAGCATCTGACCTTATAGCATCTGACCAACAAATATTTATTGAGCAACTATTGTGGATGGGGCCCTGTACTAGGTGCTTTTACAAGTCATACCAGGTACAGCAAACAAGCTGCAGAGCATGAATTGCAGAGTTAAATCTAGCTCCTTCACTTAATAGCTGTGTGTCCTTAAACACGTTACCTACGATTTCAGATTCCTCATCTATAAAATGAAGATTACACAAGGGTACTTCAAAGGTTGTGGAAATATAGAATTAAAAGGTAATACAAATCCTTCCAAGAACTTTTTAAAGTACCCTCGTATCTCCCTTGCAAAATTTTTGTAAGGATTAAAAAACGTAACGCAGGGCCTGGCCTGTTAGCTCACTTGGGAGAGCACGGTGCTGATAACGCCAAGGTCAAAGGTTCAGATCCCTGTACTGCCCAGCTGCCAAAAAAAAAAAAAGATAATGTATATAATACCTTACATTAATAAATAATGGTATTTATTAGCTATTTATTGTAAGCTCCACGAAGGCAAGAATATATCCACCTTGTTCTCTGCTATGTCCCTAGTGCCTAGCAAAAATATCTTGCTCAGAGAAGGTGTTAAAAAAATGTTTACTGAATGAAAGGAGGAATAAATACATTGGGATGAATGGCAATAGCTCCATGAATATACTCCAATGCTATGGGTTACTCAGATTTTGAGTGTGGTAACAATGATGCCCTACCTCTTGTTTCTAGGCTAAATTATACTTTTTTGCAGGATCATTATCATCCGCTTTGAAGGTCAAGGACAGGGCTGGGGAGATAGGGCATCCCACAGGGTGTTTACCCATGATATGGCATCCCACAGGGTGTTCGGGGAGACGTGGGCAGACATCCACTGGAAGGCATCCTTCCATCCATGGGACCTCGGGCCTCTGCTCGTGCCTGGGCCATGGGGGCCAGACCTAGATGACACAATAAGAGGCTGTCAAGTTCTGTATGAAGTGAGGGCAAAGGAGGGCCAGGAAAGGAGATGGGCAACAGAATGGCAGTGTCTCACCTGTCAAAGTTGGGCACGGGAACCAGCAGGGTGGAGGAGGAAGCCTGAGGCCCATCTGGGCTAGGGGACTTGGGAGTCACCCCCCGGAGGCCAGGTCCCAGCAAACGGGGAAGAGCTGTGCAGAGCGACAAGAATGAGTCACCTCAACAGGAAAAGGACTGAGGCAAAGGTGGCCCAAACAATCTTCCCTCTGACCTATGCTGGCATCTCACATAGGAGCTCAGGAATCACTGGCATCTGTCTCTGCAGTGGTTCTTAAGAATCTTTTGCCTCGTACAGATTCTGGGGTGCCACCCCAAAACCAATAAACCAGAATCTCTCAGGACAGAGCATCTACATTTTGAAAAAGCTCCTCATGTGATTCTGACACTCTGCTACACTGCCAACCAGTTCTAAAATGACCAGGCATTCATACACATACTCTCGCCCAATGTCTGCAACAGTTTGTCTCCAAACCCCTCCGACTACTCTATTTGCCTCCAGTCTTTCATTGATCTGCCCACAGCGCCTGCCATTTGACTCTTCCCACTTCCAATAGCCCCATGGTCCAAGCTCCGCCCTCTTCTCACTAGCCCCACCCACAGCTCACAGTCCAACGACTCCAGACTTTTAAAATGCAGCTCCGCCCCTCTGAAGGCCCCGCCTTCCTCAGCCTTAACCCCTCCCGCTATTGCTTTGGCGATTTCCTCGGTTCCATACCCCACCTCCGGTTCAGAATCTTCACGGCACTCGCTGCGTGGACGCCCCTTACCTCGGCCCAGGAGTCCCGGGAGGCGCCACATGTTGTTGCCAGCACCACAGAGAACTCGCAGCCAACAGAGCGCGGCCAAACCACGGGACAGCGGCTACAGCGGCCGCTGTAGTGCCCCGAGTGGCCGAGTCCCCTAGGAAGCTCTCAGCCAGCCAATCAGAAAGGAGTCCAGCCGGAAAGACGGCGCTCAGCGAGAGGAAGTGGAAGGTTTTAGCGTGTTTTGGGCAGACGGGAAGGCGAACTGCGACAAAGGCTTTGGGATGTAGGCCCGCTTCCCGCGGAAGAGGCGTCTTTTGCCGCCCCCACAGGAATAGGGAGAGCGCGTAGAGCGGGGTTCGTAGGTGGCGAGGCGGAACAGCTGTGAAGCAGGACCACTGAGAAGCGGAGCTAGAGCGGCTTGGGTCAAAGCAGGAGGACCGTGCAGACATCGTGGAGCCTCCAGAGAGGAAAAAGCTTCCCCAGGCCCTGAGGCTTGAGGAGATGGGAATAACCAGGCCCCGTAGACGGAGGAGAGAAGCCTTAGGGTCCAACAAAAGAAGCTAGAAGACCGAGCTTCCCGTCCAAGGCCATCTGCTTAGAGATACCAGTCCCGGGCCCGACTGCATAGGCGGCGAGAAACCGCGCAGGGCAGTTTTGATTCCCGGGTTCGGGCTCCCGCCCAGCTTTGTCTTTCTGTGTGTAGCCTCAGGCCGACCACTTACCTTGTGTGGGCCTCAGTCTGAGCCACGATCGGATCAGATGGAATGGTCTCGACTGATCCTTCCCGGTCTGATAGGCTGAGACTCTTGATCTAGTCCTCTAAAAATACCTAAGAGGAGACACCACCCGCACACAACCTGTTAATTAGAGCCCTCATCTGCCGACTTAGCCAATGTTATGTATGTGTTCTTTTGCGGAAAATAGTTCCTCTCATCTCACTTGAATCCGTGAAATAAAGGAGCTCAAATTCAAATGTAAAGTGTTCAGACTTCTCCCTCTCCCTTCCCCCAGGTATGTGACTTTTCGGTGTGTGGAAGTCTCTGCCTGGGCTAAAAGTACTGGAGGTACCTATTTTTAGACCCATTCTTGTGGTATGAAAGTAGTATTAATTTGTTAATCAACTTTTGAGCCTTATGTTAGCCACCATCCTAGAATCTGAGAAGACAGATGAATAAAGAGCTCTTGTCACCTCCAGGAATACATGGTTCAAAGGATTAGGAGTGGGCTTTGGAGTCCCACAAACTTGGGTTTGAATCCCAGCTTTCTTACTTCCTAGCTATGTTATCTTGCACAGCTTCCTTAAGCACACTAAGCCTCAGGTTCTTCATCTATAAAACGGAAAATAATACCTCACACAATTGTGAGTCTTAAATAAAACATTAAAAATGTTTAGCATAGTTCCTGGCACATAGTAAGAGCCCAATAAATGTAAATTGCTATTAATTACAGTAGTGGAGGAGGGGAGTAGGCAAATGTAATAGATAATGTTCCAATAGAAGCATGAGCAATGGGTTGTGGAATACCATGGAAGGATTCAGAAAAGTGGTTGCATTTGAACTGGGCCTTTAAATACGAGTAAGAGTTTGCCCAATGGAGAAGGGAGAAAGGAAGGCAGAGAAAAATGAATATATAAAGGACCAGAAGTTTGACTATTGGAAAACTATTCAGAAATATCCTTTTTTCAGGATCTGGGACAGCCACCTTTCATATCACTTGTGTTGCTGCCTCAAAATTACAAACAAGTATTCTGATTTGGCTCTGTTCTTCCTCTGGGGACTCCTGGACTTCCGCACCCTCCTTTCTACAGCCTGTCTGTAGTTTGTTTCATTCTTCAAGGTTCAGCCCAATCTCAGCTCTTCAGTGAAGACTCCCCAACTGTTTGAACCCAATTCCTGAAGCACTTCATTTCTTACAACACAGTGTAGCAGTAACTATATGTTGTCCTGTTATTTAATTATTTCATTTGTGTAAGTCCAGTTCTTTCCAGTTCTTCCCAGTTCTCTCCCTCAAGCAGGGATAGTATTTCCCATTTTGTATCGCACATAGGGCTTGACATAAACTGTCAGCCCACAGAATATGTTCAAACGATGCTTGTTGACTTGACTGACACCTTGTGCTGATGATGATTACAGTCAAGAACACCAGGTCCCTATCATGGAATTTAGCGATTTGAGTGGAAATGTATTCATTCCATATACAAACATTCATTGAGGATGCTCTCTGTTTGAAACTAGCTGAAAGGTTTTGAAGGAGAGGATAAGGCATCTGTCCCCATGTGTTGGAGTGAGCAGTACTGAAGCTGTGTTAGGACCTAAAACTGCAAGGGCTATAGGCAAATTTTTAAAACACAGTTTTTTTCTCGGCATGCATTTCTCTGAGTTCCCTTTTTTCCCATGGCTATTTGATATTTTGAACCTTGGTTATTATTTACAGCAATGTAAAGTTGTTTTCCGGTCAGCCTGGAGGCAGACTTGCATGTACTATCTAAGGGAAACCAAGGAAGACATCAATAAAACTATGCTGATTCCACCCCTCCACCAGGACCATGAGATAACAACAAGGGCAGGAGCAGAAACCAGATGAGTCTTGGTGAGACTGCGTCTGGCCCCTGCACTTCCCGCTCCCTCCTGCTTTTCATTCCTCACATTCCACTGCTTCAACCCCCTCTTTGAAAACCCTCAGTAAATCTGAATCTTTCTGATGGCTTTAGCCTGGCCATCTTCTTCAGGTTTAACAGAGATGTGTTAACCCAACATCTCTCCTCAGGTCACCAGTATTCTTGAATAAAAGCTGACTTCCATTTTCACCGACATGTGACTTTTGTTTGTTGGCTTTTGTCTGGGGGGAGGCAGCTGGACCTGTGAGTTCGGTGTTAATTTGGGGGAGCTACAGCCAGGAGTTGAGTGGCCCTGGCAACACATGTATAAAATGACATTGTGGCACCTTTTGTCCCCAGAAGCCTGAGAACACCAATAGACCACTTGCGTGAGGTATAGATGGCAAGGGCAGCTGGCATCCTCACTGACACACCAGATCATCACCTGTTCAGTGCTGCCCACAGTAGCACTGTCAGGAATGGCAACTTGATTTCCTTGACCTTCAGCTTGCCTGAACTGTCTGGCCCCAAACCATCAGCCATTCCTTCTCCTGCTCCCAAGCTCTGTGTTGTTGGATTGTGGCCCAAAGTCAAGTTGACTCAACCCGTCTACAAAGAAAAACTGTCTATCTTACATTGGTAACCTACTGCCTAGATGTGCAGTTAATCGCCTCTCGTGAGGTGTACACCTGCCATTGCGTACTCACCACAGTGAGTGTTCAGACATTTGTTGTTGCCTTCATTTTTGTAGACATCCTTAATTTGCATTAATCAAATATATGAGAGCTTATTCAGTGCTGGAGAATGTTCTAAGTATATAATAATTTTATTTATTTATTTTATTATTTTTTTTTTTAAAAAGATGACCGGTAAGGGGATCTTAACCCTTGACTTGGTGTTGTCAGCACCACGCTCAGCCAGTGAGTGAACCGGCCATCTGTATACAGGATCTGAGCCCATGGCCTTGGTGTTATCAGCACCGCACTCTCCTGAGTGAGCCACAGGCCGGCCCTAAGTATATAATAATTTTTATTTATTTTTAATTTTTTTTTTTTTAAAAAGATGACCGGTAAGGGGATCTTAACCCTTGACTTGGTGTTGTCAGCACCATGCTCACCCAGTGAGCCAACCGGCCATCCCTATATGGGATCCGAACCCGCGGCCTTGGTGTTATCAGCACCGCACTCTCCCGAGTGAGCCATGGGCTGGCCCAGTATATAATAATTTTTAAAAATGGATGTGGGGGGGCCGGCCTGTGGCTCACTTGGGAGGGTGTGGTGTTGATAACACCAAGGCCATGGGTTTGGATCCCTATATAAGGATGGCCGGTTAGTTCACTGGCTGAGCGTGGTGCTGACAATACCAAATCAAGGGTTAAGATCTCCTTACCGTTCATCTTTAAAAAAAAAAAAATGGATGTGGGCCCTGCCCTCACAGAGAAAATAGTCTAGAAGGGCAAACAAAGTCAATAGGCAATTAAAATACAGAGTGGTGTTATAGTTATTTATTGCAGCATAAAAAACACTCCAAAATTTAGTGGCTTAAACAATCATTATCTCTCACAGTTCTGTGAATTGACTGGGCTCAGCTGGGCAATTCTGCTGGGCTCGCTCAGGGTCTCTCATGTGGTTGCAGTCAGATAGCAGCTGGAGTCATATGAAGACTCAACTAGGGCACAGGAAAGGCTAGGTCTCTTTCCTTCTCTATGTAGTCTCAGGGCCTCTCTGCTTCACATGGCCTCTTCAGCTGGGTAGCTGAACTTCTTACCCGGTGGCTCAAAGCTTTCAAAAGGACAAAAGTGGAAGGTACCAGGCTTCTTCTTAAGACTGAGGCCTGGAATGGCACAGCATCACTTCCGCATTCTGCTGGTTAAAGCAATTCACAGGGCCAGCCCAGAGTCAGTGTGGGAAGGGAAGACGCAACGTCATGAATACTGGGGAAGTGTGGTTCCTTGGACAGGAGCAGGTGGTGTAGTGGAGAAAGAATAGGGTGCTATAGGAACACCCTAGGGAAGCCAATAACCTAGGCATGGAAGTTAGGAAGACTTCCTGGAAGCAGCGACATCTAAAGTGACAAACCTGAATGATAAGGACTGGGAATTAGCCAAGTGAAAAAGAGGAAGGGAAAGCACAATTCAGGCAGGGGAAACACCACTGCAAAGTTCCAGGGAGGCAAACAAAGTACAGTTTAAGATGCGAGTGTAACCTAAGGGAGGGAGCGATATGGGATAGTGATAGGATTTCGGCAGGGGAATGACCAGGCCACAGGGATCCAAGAAAGGCCACTGGCTGCTGTGGGGGGGATAGATTAGAAGGGGTCAAGTCCCTTTTTTCACCCTTTTCCTTCTAGGTCAGTGATCTCACCTTCATTGCTGAGAAGGGTGAGTCATCATCTCAGCACCGATACCAGTTCTTTTTGCTTTTTATTAGTGGGAATTTTTATTGTAAAAGAATGCAAATGCCCTTCTACAGATTTTTTTTTTTTTCAGTGCTGGTCAGTATGGGGATCTGAACCCATCACTTTGGTGTTATAAGGTTGTGCTCTAACCAACTCAATTAACCATGTGGTAGAAAACCTGCTGCCTGGTAGGGATCAGGGCATGGGGTTGGTTGGTGGCCAAACAATTCATACTTAAGTATGAAGTGTGTTAAGGAAGATCCTGCAGGCAGAAAGCAGGGAGCAATCGAAGCTCAATGAATTTGACCCCTCAGATAAATAATCGCCATTGAAAGAGCTCCTGCCCTAGTAAAAAGTCAAGTAGTACTAATGGCTTTTATAAAACGGCAGCAGATCCCTGCCACACACTCTACCCTCTAGTACTACTCCCTAGAGGCAACCATTTTCAACTCCGAAGTGTCAGGAAGCAGCACAGAAGAGCAGGGGTTCTGAAATTGGATTGTCTGGCATCCACCATGGCTCTCCCATTTATCAGCTGGGTTACCTTGGCCAAGTTGATTGTAATATCTTTTACCTCAGTTTCCTCATCGGTAAGATAAAAATGATAATTGTACCCTTCTTACAAGATAACGTATTTAAATTGCTGAGCACATGGTTGATAAATGGTAGCTATATATAATGATGGTGAAGAGGACTCTAACTTGAGAGCAGCTGTGAGTACTCTTGAACATTTGTCGCATACTATACAAATAAACGTAAGGCACGCTTATGACTTAGAGGAAATGACAAGGACGTAAACTCAGTTGGAGAGGTCTGTCCTTCCCTTTGGTCTAAGGCCAAACTCTATGTTTGCTCTCAGTCCCATTCCCATCCTGTCTTTTCTAGAACCTTGTCTCTATAATTATCCCGACCCTCACGCCAAAGCATGCATCTCTCTATTAGCTTTTATTTTCCTGCCTATGACATATACACAGACCTTTCCTATCTTTGGAAAAATATCCTTCACTCGATCCTCCTGCCCTTTTCAGCTACCATTCTGTCTCTTTCTCTCTACCACCAGATTTGTTCAGAGATCAGATGAGATTGGGCGCGTTCAGGGTACCACCAGATTTCTTAATTAACACACATGCTGTAACACACGTGCCATTTCAGCACGACTCCCTGCTTTTCAGCCTTGTCTCCCAGCTTCCAGCCTGTTCTTCTAACACAGGGATCACTAGGGTCATCAAGGACCACCTTGTTAACCACCAGCGGGCCTTTGCTCGATCAGACTCTTTGACCCAGACCACTTGATTCAGTTGACCATCAACTCCTGAAATCTTACAGAGAAACCCTCCTCATGCTGCTTCCTTATTTCTATTGTATCATTTCCCCAACCATCCAGGAAGGAAATCTTGAACTCAGAGTTGGCTCAATTCCCTTCTCTGCCCTCTTCCACGTTAGTTTTGACTCTTATTGCAAATACTGGAAACTCACTGAAGCTAGCTTTAGAAAAAGTATTATTGGAGGGGGGACATCTAATGGACCCCGAGGGCAGGATGAGCTGGATCCCAGGAAAGACCCAAACTGTAGACTCAGGAGCCAACAAAGTGACCCCCCTCTATCTGGCTTTCTTTCTGGATTTCTTGTGATCTGTACGACATCCAAAGCTGTCAGACACTCCCACACCCAGTTAGTCAGCAGGTCGTGTAAAAAATCATCCTCTTTTGCCTCAGGCCCTTGAATCTGTCTCCTTTCCAGCTTCTCTTATTCTGCATCTCCCTTGTTTGTTTATCCCCTAACCATTCTGTTTCTGTCATTACTTCTTCCTCCTTCTGACCCCCAGCACAAGCATTGTCCCTGTTTTAGTTCTCTGTCTATTGCTCTTTTCTTGAACTCTCTTCTGTGTTTCTTACTTTTAAGTGAGAGTATAGAGGTCAGGAGCTTGGGTTCTGGAGTCCTAATGGCCTGGGTTTGAATCTCCACTATTTTCTGGTTGTGTGAACTTGAAAAGTTTACTTGAACTTTTGAGCCTCAATTCCTCATCTGTGAAATGGAGTGCATGTAAAGTGCTTAATCAGCATAGTGCCTGGCACATAGAAGGGACTCAGTACATCGTGACAATTATTATCCCTACCCTGTCCTTTTTCCTGAGTTCTAGTCCTCAGATCCACCTGTCAGCATTCTCCAGATATTGGTGGAAGATACAGCTTTCTGGGATCTGGAGGGTGAGGGGACCTGGAAAAGATGGGTGGTCTCGTCGAATCCTCAAAAGAAACCACCCCCCCACACACACACCTGACCTCAGCCAGGTGTCAGCAGAGAAGACCCTGGAAGCCTCCAAACCCTATGCTGGCTGACTCTTAGGATCCAGGAGGGCAGGCAGGGCTGCCATTAAGAGAGCAAATGGAGGATGTGAATCCAACCTTTAAAAAAAAAGCCCTGGGGTAGTGAGAGATGTAGCAAGATCAGTGGAGCTTGGAGGTGGGTGTGAAAGGTGAAAGCAACACCCTCAGGGCGTGAGCTGGTTTAGGCTGGGGCCTCCCTCAAGCACTGGGGATTTGGCAGTACAGAAGCCAGAGGCACTCCTGTTTTTAGCTACACTATTGCAGGTCCCCTCTGCCACCCTTGTGAACATTCCTCATTAAGCTCCACGTGTGGAACAGGGTGCACAGCTTCTCAGCCCTGCTCTTCCCATGCTCCTGGGTGGCAGCATTCCTACTGGCAGGAACCTGGGAGGGCAGTGTCCCACCCTCACCCAGCACAGAACTGGAGTTGTGGGCAGGGAGCAAAACCTCGCAGCTGTTTGCTCAGAGGCAGTGTTGCCAAGTAGTTCAGAGTCTGACTCTGAGTTGGAATGTGCCCCTGTTTGAGTCTACTCCTGCCATTAGTATCTTTGTTACCCTAGGCAAGTTGTTTAACTTCTTTATGCCCATCTGTATAATAGGGATGATAATAAGTCTATCTAATAGTTGTGTTTTTTAGTAAGATAATGAAGGTAAAGCACTTAGCTTAGTCCATCCATACCACCTGGAGCCAAGAGCACTTGCAGGAACAGCTACTCCCATTCTGAACACACTGCTGTCTCCACCTCATCTGTGTTGTCCTCTGTTTACATATCCATCTCTGCTTTTAGACTATGAGCTCCATAGGTCAGAGATAACATTTTATGCATCTGTGTCCTGGGTGCCTAGCACAGGACCTGGCACGTAGATAATCTTGATAAATATATGTTTATCATTGGAAGGAACTGGTGCAACGATATAGAAGATCCAGGATTCCCTCTGGCCTCCGAGTCCCACCATCCACTCTGTGTCATTCACCACAAATGGAGGGCCTAGCAGTCACTGTCCTGGGGGCCGGGGATACTGCAGTGAATATGATAGGCTGGGCTCCTTATGGAGTGAGCTGTCAGGGGGTGATGGACGTTAAACATACAACAAAACCGATGATACGCTTCAACTGGGAACATTGCTAGCAAGGAGAAGCCCAGGCTGCTACAGGAGGATAAAGCAGGGGGACATCTTGGGGAGGGAGGAATCAAGTAGTTTCCCTGGCTGGTGTGACAAGTAAACTGAGGACCCAAGAAAGGGAAGCCTGAGTTGAAGTAGAAGGTGGAAAAGAGCCTTCCAGGCAGAGGGAAGGGCACATGCAGAAGTCCTGAGGCAGAAGGGAACTGAGCTGCTGGGTGGAAGACAGGTTAATGCGGCTGGAACCTGGTGATGGAGAGGGTCAGAGGCCTAAGGCATAGAGCTAGGCGCACAGGTTATGCAGAGCCTTTTAGGCTATGATGAGAATTTGAGCCTTCATCTTAGTGATAATGGCTAACATTTATACAATTTTATGTATACGTGCACTGTGCTAAGTATTTTGCCTGTTTTCTCGTTTACTTTCCACAACTCCTCTAGGAGCCTGGAGCTATTCCCATTTTACAGCTGATGAAACCCTGGCTCAGGGAAGTAAAATTACTCAAGGTTATACAGTTGGCCGGGGCGGAGCTGGGATTTGAACCCAGACCTAAGGCTCCAACGCCTGTCCCTGCGTGGCCCGGCCTTCTATCTGCACCGCACGTTCCTCAAAACCTAAGTTCGGGGCCAGCCTGTGGCTCACTCGGGAGAGTGCGGTGCTGATAACACCAAGGCCACGGGT
>NW_007730957.1:87855-90029 GCF_000696425.1 Galeopterus variegatus | reverse complement strand
TTAATGGGCTACATTATTTCTTTCTGTCCTCTCCCAGGGCCAGAAAGAGGCGGAAAGCGACACCGAGAATCCATTCCAAAGGAGCAGCCAAGAGGAGACGCGGCAGCTCCCAGATGTTGATGTTTTGTTTTTTGACATAAATCTTTGCACTCGTATGGGAGTTTTCATTGATTCATGTTCCCATCTGCTGCATTTCCTTTTATTTATTTAATATAGCTTTTTGGGGAAATCTTGCTCTGAAGCTCTGGAGGAGCATAAACTGTAGCAATCGCTGCACCCCTCCCCCCTCCTCCAAAGCTTGTCTGCTGGGGGAAGGGAGATTAAGTGGTATCCTGCAGAGAAGTGCTGCTCCACGTCCGCATCTTGGGGGGCAGGCACTCTAGGACTGTGTTCGCGTGGCTGTTCCCCTACTTGGGGCCTGCCCAAGGCTGTAAACCCGAGAAAGAAACAGCACACGGTGTCTCTGTTCCTCATCCTTCCTTCCCACCCACATTGCCGCACTGCCTTCCTGCTAAAACATACTTACTCTCGTTTTAACAACTTGGAAATTAGGAAACTAACAGTGAATGTCTGTATTAAATGTGTTAGAGTATCTTCTCCTCTGCCAGTCATCCCGCACACCCCCACCCCAATACTGATTCTTAGTAATCACAAACTTCACCTTTGGAGTGAGACTCCCTGGGCGTGAATCTGACTCTGCTTTCCATACTGAATTCTTGAGCAAGGTAATTTCTCTGGGCCTCGGATTCCTCATCTGTAAATGGGGATAATTACTGTTTCTTTCTCAGAATCAGGTACATTTTACAGATGATGAAACAGATGCTGTGAGTAGTGAAGAGATTTGCCCAACTAGGGCAGAGTTGGGACACACACACCATCTTTTTGACCCTTAACCTATCTCACTATCTCTCCTATCCCCCCAACACTCCACCCCAGCTGCTTCTCCACTTTTCCCAGGACCGACCGTCTGCCTGGCAGAAAGGGGTGCCTTTTTCCATGAGGCAGAAGAAAAGACTAGTCCAGGGCTGTTATATCCAGTCCTGAGTAGAATGGAGTTTCCAGAGATCACTCCATAGCTCCATCCCTGGTGGGGCATACACTGAATACACAGTCCTTCCCTACGTATATCCTATCCAGTACAACCTACTCTGCCTTTGTGGGACTATCCTTGCAGGGTAGGATATGGCTGTATATCTGAGACTCCATGATTTTGTTCTAAATTCACCCTGTCAGTGCCCATGCCCTTAACCCTTCATTCATGCGTGCTATTCTCTGGAACTCCTATGCATCGTAAGCAATCGTGATACCTTTGCATGTGCTTAGTACCTTACAGGAAGTAAGCCCTTAAAATATGTTTATCAAAGAAAATTAGATGGTGTAAGAGTGCACTTCGGTTCACTTTGCCCAACCACCGCCTAGAATTAAAGCATTGCCTTGTTCTTGAATTAGAGCCTACTCATTGGTTCCATGATTTATCCTTGAGGTTGCCATGACATAGAAAAGAAGGGGAGATTATTAGTCAAAGGAAGTGGGGGAGAAATAACTCCAGAAATAATTGGGGGTGTGTGTTTGTGATACATTATTGTGACATGGCTAATTATCCACCAAAATCCATTTTCCCCTTCTTTCATGGTAATAGAATTGAACTTGGATGTGGCTATCCATCAGGGTCTACATTTTCTAACCTCCACTGAAGCTACATGACTTAGTAAGAAGTGATATGGGCCACATCCAAGCCATGTCCATAAAACCTTACACATGCTCCCACTCTCTTACCAGCTGGATCTCAGACATGGCAGCAGTCCAAACTCAGCCATATACCGTATGACAAGGCTTTAAAGTAACCTTGATTTCTAATGACTGAGTGGAACAGAACTGCATGCTGATCTGAAACACTCTCCTCAGATATGAGAGACTAATAACATTCATAATTTTTAAGCCGTTGAGTTATTACTGCCTTTCTAGTTATACCAGTTAAACATACATTACTTAAAACAGAAGGTAGATAGTGAGTCGGTAAAGAGCATGGTGTTCGAAGTCAGATTGACTTGGCATACATCCCAGCTCCACCCCCTTGGAACTGGTGATCCTGGGCTACTGATGAACATTTCTGAGCCTGTTTCCTCAGCAGTAAAATGAGAGGGATAAATATAACACTTATCACAACCACTTTG
>NW_007730957.1:84739-87132 GCF_000696425.1 Galeopterus variegatus | reverse complement strand
CCGGGGCCTTGGTGTTATCAGCACCGCACTCTCCCGAGTGAGCCACGGGCCGGCCCATCACAACCACTTTGGAAAACAAGCTTTGAACTTGTCCATTAAAGCTAAAGATACTTGCGCCAAGCCCATGGCGCACTCGGGAGAGCACAGCGCTGGGAGTGCAGCAGCGCTCCCGCCGCGGGTTCGGATCCTATATAGGGATGACCGGTGCGCTCACAGCACTCACTGGCTAAGCGCGGTGTGGCCGGTCTCAAAAAAAGGACAAAATGAATAAATAAATAAAATTGAGAAAATAATATTAAAAAATAAATAAAAAAATAAAGCTGAAGATACTCGGTCTATGATACTGCAATTCCACTACTAATTATACACTCTAGAGAATTTTGGACCCCCATGCACCAGAACTGGCGCAAAATGTTTGCTATGTCCAAAAAGGGGAAACAACCCAAATACCCATCTACAGTGAATGGAAAGATCAATTGTGGTATTTCATACAATTAAATGTACAGCAATGAACATTAATTAACTTCAGATACACAAAACAATGTACATGAATTAATTTCACAAAGATAAGAGTAAGTTTTTAAAAAACTCAAAAGAATATATGCAGTATGATTCCATCCACTTGTATTTCAAAATTAAACTATGTCATTTAGGAATGTATGCATGGGTAATAAAAGTATAAAGAATGGAAGGGAATGTTTATCAAAGATATAATATATGTAATAATTATATATTAACATATTATAGGGGATAATTATTTGTTAAACTGCTCATATACATGTTTTAGGTATCTTCTGTATAAATCTTATATTTCACAATTAAGTTTTTAAGACACTACTTACCTGGAAAGGTCATGGGAGAATGGAATGAGATAATGCATGTGAAACCCTAAGCTCCACTGCCTGGTGCATAGTAAGTACTCAATGGAAATGACTTATTTTGTGTCAAGGGAAGGACTGGAGGCCTTGGAGAAGGCCACATAATTAGCCAGTGATAAAATTAAGAAAAGGTCCTAGTTTTTCCTTTGAAGCACATTGACTTCCTATTTTTGTGGTATTCTGTGTATAAATGTGTATATATGGGGGTGAGGAGTATTGATTGATTTAGGGTTAATTGACGATCACAAACTTAGTACACAGTTGGAAAACTTCACTCTCCCCCTTAGAGAAGACACAGAAGGGAGGGGGAAAATTTTCTTCACTCTAGGGGGCCTGGATGAGAGGGGTAAGAGCAGTAAAGAGAAACTTACATTTGTGTTGGCTCCATATGAGAGGTCCAGGCTTGAGGCTCCAGACAGTCCCCTGGATGTCTCACCTACACCCTCTTGGCTGCCCCATGCTTCCTGCAGTGTGGATGAGGCCTCAGAAGCCAGCACAGGCGACAGTGGGATGGCCCAGGCCCAGCTCAGTGATAGTGAGGGAAGCCATTCTGCTGACTGTGTGCTTTAAGGCACAGGGAAGCAGCCAAGAGTAAGAGCAGTCATCCAGCCAAAAGGCCTTGGGATCAGCCAGGGATGCCAGGAAAACCTGGCCAGAGTCTTCCAGCCAGGAGATGCCAATAGAGCTGTGCACCTCTGGATGCCATGCCTGAGGATCTTTCTGCCTAGCCTTGGCCATGAGTTCTGAGATGATGGGCCTCTGAGTTTGGGGTGCTGGGGAAGGCCTCATTTCCCAACCATGGTATGTTGATTTCCACACAGGGGCTTTTTCTAAATGCTGGGGATATTATGATGAATAAGGAAGACAAGGGCCCTGCACTCATGGAGTTTACAGTTTAGGGGAAAAGAGGTGCAGAATAAGTAATTACAAGTACGATGTATGTTATGAAAAGAGAGGCTCAGGGATCTATGGAAGAGGACCAATAAGAGGTTTGACATAGTTTAGCGATGTTTCTCATAATATTATCCCTGGACCAACTGCATCAGAGGCATCTGAGGTACTTGTTGAAAATTCAGATCCTGGGCATTATGCCAGACATATTGAGTCAAAAGCTCTAAAACTGGGGCCCTAGAAACCTGCTCCTTTAAAAATTGAGGTAAGGGCCGGCCCGTGGCTCACTCGGGAGAGTGCGGTGCTGATAACACCAAGGCCCCGGGTTCGGATCCTATATAGGGATGGCCGGTTCGCTCACTGGGTGAGCGTGGTGCTGACAACACCAAGTCAAGGGTTAAGATCCCCTTACCGGTCATCTTTTAAAAAAAAAAAAAAAAGATAAAAATTGAGGTAAAATTTACATAACAAAAATTAAAAGTGTACACTTCAGTGGTATTTAGTACATTTGTAGTATTGTGCAATTATCACTTCTATCTAGTTCCAAACCATTTTCATCATCCCCCATAGAAACCACATCCACATTAAGCAGTCACTCCCCGTGCCCTTATTCCTCCATCCCCT
>NW_007730957.1:78650-84635 GCF_000696425.1 Galeopterus variegatus | reverse complement strand
AAAAGAGAGGCTCAGGGATCTATGGAAGAGGACCAATAAGAGGTTTGACATAGTTTAGCGAAGTTTCTCATAATATGATCCCTGGACCAACTGCATCAGAGGCATCTGAGGTACTTGTTGAAAATTCAGATCCTGGGCATTACGCCAGACATATTGAGTCAAAAGCTCTAAAACTGGGGCCCTAGAAACCTGCTCCTTTAAAAATTGAGGTAAAATTTACATAACAAAAATTAAAAGTGTACACTTCAGTGGCATTTAGTACATTTGTAGTATTGTGCAATTATCACTTCTATCTAGTTCCAAACCATTTTCATCATCGCCCATAGAAACCACATCCACATTAAGCAGTCACTCCCCGTGCCCTTATTCCTCCATCCCCTGGCAACCACTAACCTGCTTTCTGTTTCAATGGATTTGCCTATTCTGGACATCTCCTATAAATGAAATCAGGAGCTGACCGGTTAGCTCACTTGGGAGAGCGTGGTGCTGATAACACCAAGGTCAAGGGTTCAGATCTCCATACTGGCCAGCTGACAAAAAAAAAAAAAAAAAATGAAGTCATACACTACACAACCTTTTGTTTCTGGCTTCTTTCACTTAATATAATGTTTTCATGGTTTATCTTTGTTGTAACATATATCAATACTTCATTTATTTTTATTGCTGAATAATATTCTGTTGTATGTATATACCACATTTTGTTTATCCATTTTTCCATTGACGGACATTTGGGTTGTTTTTACCTTTTAGCTACTGTAAAAATTCCTATTATGAACATTCATATGCAAGTATTAGTTTGAGTACCTGTTTCCAATTCTCTTGGGTTGGAATTCATCTGGGAATGGAATTGTCATATGGTAATTCTATGTTTAACTTTTTAAGGAACTGCCAAACTGTTTTCCACAGAGGCTACACCATTTTACATTCCCACCAGGAATGTACAAGGGTTTCTATGTCTCCACATTCTTGCCAACACTTGTTATTTTCCTTAGTTATAGCCGTCATAGTGGGAGTGAAGTGGTATCTTGATGTGGTTTTGATTTACATTTTCCTAATGACTAATGATGTTGGGCATGTTTTCATGTACTTAATGAACATTTGTATGTCTTCTTTGGAGATATGTCTATTCAAGTTCTTCATGCATTTAAAAAATTGGGTTATTTGTCTTTTTGTTATTGAGTTTTAAGAGTTCTTTATCTAATCTTTATACTAGAAGCATTTTGCAAATAAATAAAAAAATGAAAAGTGTCTTTTCACTTTCTTGATTGTGTTCTTTGATGCACAGAAGTTTTTAATTTTAATGAAGTCCAACTTATCCATTTTTTCTTTTGTTGTTTGTAGTTTTGGTGCCATATTTAATAAACCACTACCAAATTGAAGGTCATAATGGTTTACCCTTATGTTTTCTTCCAGAAATTTTTATAACTTTTGCTCTTGCATTTAGGTCTTTGATTCATGAGTTAAAATTTTTTGGTTTTCTGTTTTGTTTTTGATTTAGGCCATTAAGTTTGTGATAACTTGTTACATAGCAATAGGAAACTAATACAAGACTAGGGTAAGAAAAGGTTCTAGGCTGGTCGAATAGCTCAGTTGGTTAGAGTGCAGTGTTGTAACAGCAAGATCAAGGGTTTGGATCCCCATTCCGGCCAGCCACCGGAAAAAAAAAAGGTTCTGAAGCTAGTGCAGGTATGGTGTAAGCTGATTTCACGGTTGGGCCTTGTGACCCAGTGGATTCAACAGTGCTGCAAATGTCTATCACAGATAGGAGGGCTAATGGACCATCTTGGAAACCCTCATAGGAGAATCATGATGTAGACTCCTAGAGGCTTTTCATTGCAGCTATGCTTTGTTGCACAAAAAAAAATATTTACACTTTGAAAAAACAGCTCCTGGGCCTGTTGCTGGGCACTGGTACAAACCAAATGCCTTACCTGAAATGCCTAGTGGACATGTAACATTTACCCATTTATTACAAAAGATATTTTAAAGGATACAGATGAACAGCCAGGTAGAAAAGATGAATAGGGCAAGGCATGCAGGAAGAGGCATTGAGCATCCATGTCCACTCCAGGAGTGCTACACTCTGGGCATCTTCATGTGTTCAGCCATCTGGGAAGCTCCTTAGTGAGGTAGTTTTTGAATTTTTGTATACGGTGTGAGGGAGGGGTCTACTTTTTCTTTCTTTTTTCTCTTATGCATGTGGATATCTAGTTGTCCCAGCACCACTTGTTGAAGAGACTATTCTTTCCCCAGGGAATGGTCTTGGCACCCTTGTCAAAAATCAGATGACCACAGATGTACGAGTTTATTTCTGGACTCTCAATTCTATTCCCTTGTTAATATATATATATATCCTTACACCAGTGTCACACTATTTTGATTACCATAGCTTTGTGATAAGTTCTGAACTCAGGAGGTGTGAGTTCTCCAATTTTATTCTTTTTTTTTTTTTTTCCAAAACTGTTTTGGATATTCAGAGTCCTTTGCAATTCCATATGAATTTTATTTTATTTTATTTTATTTTTTGGTGGCTGTCCAATAAGGAGATTCAAACACTTGACCTTGGTGTTACCAACACCATGGTTAACCAATGAGATAACTGGCCAGCCCTCAATTTCATATGAATTTTAGGATCAGCTTTTCCATTTCTGCACTGAATCCAAAGCTCTGAAGGTGGGGCCCAGAAATCTGCTTTTTGTAAAAAGAAAAAAAAAGTTAATTGTGGCTAAAATACACATAATGTAAAACTTAACATCTTAATCATTTTTTTCTTTTTTTTTAAATCAGGTTCTCTCAGTTTGAACCATCTTAACTATTTCTAAGTGTACATTTCAATAGTTTTAAGTACATTTACATTGTCATGCAATCAATCACCAGAACTTTTTCATCTTGCAAACTGTAACTCTGTACACATTAAACAACTCACAGATTTCTCCTCCCCTTAGGTCCTGGCAATCACCATCCTATTTTCTGTCTCTATGGATCTGACTACTCTAAATAACTTATATAAGAAGGATTGTACAGTATTTATCTTTTTGTGACCGGCTTATTTCACTTAGCATAATGTCCTCAATGTTTATTCATCCATGTTGTCACATATGTCAGAATCTTCTTCTTTTTTGAGGCTGAATAATATTCCATTGTATATATGTACCACATTTTATTTATCCAATCAACTTTGGCTATTACAAATAATGCTGCTATGAACATGGGTTTATAAATATCTCTTCAAGACCTTGCTTTCAATTCTTTTGGGTATATACCCAGAATTGGAATGGCCAGATCATACAGTAATTTTATTTTTAATTTTTTGAGTATTTTCCATAGCAGCTGTGTCATTTTTACATTCCCACCAAGAGTGCACAAAAGTTTCAACTTCTCTACATCCTCGCCAATACTTGTTATTTTTTGCTTGTTTTTAATAGTGTGAGGTGAAATTTCATTGTAGTTTTGATTTGGATAGAAATCTGCTTTTTTAAAATTAACCTTTTTTTTGAAATAATTTTAGATTTACACAAAAGTTGCAAATATAGTACAGAGAGTTCCTGTATAGTTCACATTCAGTTTTCATTTCCCCTAATGTTATCATCTAGTTTTGATTTGGATAGAAATCTGCTTTTTTAAAATTAACCTTTTTTTTGAAATAATTTTAGATTTACACAAAAGTTGCAAAGATAGTACAGAGAGTTCCTGTATAGTTCACATTCAGTTTTCATTTCCCCTAATGTTATCATCTTACATTACCGTGGTACTTTGTCAATACTGGGAATCTGTTCTGTAATAAGCACACACACATGCCCGCACACACACAGAGATTCTTACATGCGCTAAAGGTTGAGAGCCACTGATCTAGGGGTCAGGAAAGTCCTTCCAGGGAAATACATTTTAGCTGCTACTTGAAAGATGAGTGTGAGTGAAGGGAATGGGGTGTGACTTAGGCAGAGGGAACAAACTGTGCCAAAGCCTGGGGATAATAAAGAACTTGGAGCATTTAAGGATATCACGGTAGCAATAATAATAATTTATTGACACTTACCACATGCCAAGTACTGGTAAGCACTTTAGAACATTATTTTACTTAATTTTTCATAACAGTCCTATAAAGTGGAAATATTATCATTGATGTTTCACAGATGAGGTAACTGAGAGTTGAAAGAAGTAACTTGTCCAAGGCCAGTCAACTGTAAAGTGGCAAAGACAGGATTTGAACTCAGGTCTTTCCACCGCCCCTATTCTTTTTCCCCACAAGGCTCCAGTCAAGTTTATTCACCTGCTTGAAGCAAGAAGCAAAGGATTAAATACATGGCTTTCCCTCCCCCTGGTCTACTCTCGCCACTTTCTTTCCCAAACTACTCATCCTTCAGGGCTCAAAGAGGCCTTTACATTCCAAAGCTATTCCCTACTGTTATTCTCTCTCATTGAATTGATGGTTAAACGAATGAATAGAAATAAATAGCAGTAGCAACAATTTGCAATTATATACTCAAATATATATGTGTCTATTTGCTTAATGCTTGTCTCTCCCTCTGCACTGTCGATGCTATGAAGGCAAGGATCCAGTCTGTTTGGTACACCCAGTACCAATAGATGCTTACTACATAGTTGTTGAATAAATGAAGATAGATAGGAACTCGATAAACATTTCTTGGATGTTGAATGAATGATTTTTATCTTTGAGAAAGAAGAAAATCAAATGGATTATGAATATCATTTAAGATATCAACCATTGTTTCCCTCACTCTCCAGCAAAAACCTCAACCTCACTTGACCAACTGTCATACCCCAGAGAAAGTGCAAGTGATTTTGATCCCATGGAGAGAGATACAGGAGAGACCTGACTAACTTAACAAACACCTCTTTAACTACTGAGAAATTCAGATTTGGAGATAGGAATAGAAAGTCTCTATTTAACAACATATTTAGGAAGAAAATAGAACCCCATCCTAACAACCTGAGAAAATCAACTACCTGCAAAGAGGAAAGGGGACAAGTGACATTCCCGGCCTTTTTTCTACTCTGGGACTCTGCTTCCCATGCAGCACCAGAGGGCTAGCACAGTGACCATGCTGCAGGTGATTGCTCCTCACTTCCCCCTCCACCCCCAGTGTTAAATTAGCTTTATGTCAATACCACACCAGCAGCTATGATGAATTATTGAAGTTCATCCACTATAATGGGCCCAGGTTCCACTTGCTTTATGGAATGAAGGTGAATGTGAGCATATTATTTCTGTTTGTCTTGTTGTGGTCAGTACATTTGTAGTCTGTTGTTAATATGAAGAGACCAATCCTGACAGGCAGATAATTCCAGGCTCTGCTTCTCATGAGAGCAGCAGAGACAGGCATAGTCGGAGGGGCCAAGCACATGAAGTGCGAGGGGAGGAGCACAGGGACACATCTGCTGGCCCCAAACTCACAGAACATCTTAGTTATTGTATTTTATACTGTAGTCCCCAAACACCTATTCATATGCACATAAGCACATACAGTCAACACATGCACGTATAATATATGCATATATACATTCAGAGTCTTAATAAAGGTATATTCACCTGGGGCCCTGGAATAAAAATATGAGGAGGGTGCCAACATTTAAAAAAATGATTTTCTTTTTTTTTTTGGAAAGAGAAAGGTTTATTAACTCACTTTAAAATAAAACTAGCTATTTGGGCCGGGCCCGTGGTGCACTCAGGAGAGTGCGGCGCTGGGAGCACAGCAGCACTCCTGCCGAGGGTTCGGATCCTATATAGGGATGACCAGTGCGCTCACAGCGCTCACTGGCTGAGCACGGTGCAGCCAGTCTCAAAAAGGACAATAAATAAATAAATAAATAAATAAATAAATAAATAAATAAATAAATAAATAAAAATAAAAGAAATGAAACTAGCTATTAAATTCGTGTACTGTTGCTTAAAGTTTCTTTGCAAACTCACCTCACCTCAATGTTTCTTTGCAAAAAAAGAAGAAACCAATAGCCTATACATCC
>NW_007730957.1:62188-78311 GCF_000696425.1 Galeopterus variegatus | reverse complement strand
AAATAAATAAATAAATAAATAAATAAATAAATAAATAAATAAATAAATAAATAAAAATAAAAGAAATGAAACTAGCTATTAAATTCGTGTACTGTTGCTTAAAGTTTCTTTGCAAACTCACCTCACCTCAATGTTTCTTTGCAAAAAAAGAAGAAACCAATAGCTTATACATCCACTTTAAGAAATAAGGCACTAGTGAACAATGTATTTGTTACTTTTGCTACATTTCTTTCATGTTGCAAATTTTTTAGAGCATTACACATGAATTAATTCCAATCAGGCTTTCATATTACTGACATTTATAGGATTTCACCACAGTGTGAGTCTTCACATGACTTTTAAATCATTTGTTAAAATTTTAAACTTTCCTGTAGTTTGAAGACTAATGAGGCTTCAATCCAGTGTTCATTTGTACATGTTTTTGTCAGTTTAAGGGTCAACTGAAGGCTTTTCCACAAGCTTACATTTGTCATTTTTATCCAGTATGAAGTATTTCATGCTTTCAAAGGGAACTTGAACAAGTGAAAGCTTTACCACATTGTTTCCATTCATAGCGTTTCTCTCCAGTGTGAGTTCCTTCGGGACTTCAAAATGAACTGGGACAGCCAAAGGTTTTCCCACATACCTTACATTTATAAGGTCCATCTCCAGTGTGTGTTATCATGCGTCCTTGAACATCTGCAAGAGAAATGAAGGCTTTCTCACATTCCTTACAGTCATAGGGTTTCTGTCCAGGGTGAGTCCTTTCATGAATTCCAGAGGAGTAGAGATAACTGAAGGCTTTCCCACATTGCTTATGTTTATTTGGTTTCTTTCCACATTCCTGATGTTTACATGGTTTGTGTCCAGTGTGAGGTGGGATGTGCCTATTAAGGGATGAATGACACATTAGGACTTTTCACACAAACTACATTCACGGGGTTTTACTTCAGGAGGATTTTTGTTCTTCAGATTAAGATTTGGAATTTGGCTGATGGTTTCTCTACAGTGAGGACTTTCTTTATTTCACTGACTTTCTCTGCAATATGATTGCTTACAGGGTTTTACTTCAGGAGGATTTTTGTTCTTCAGATTAAGATTTGGAATCTGGCTGACGGTTTCTCTACAGTGAGGACTTTCTTTATTTCACTGACTTTCTCTGCAATATGATTGCTTACCTCAGATTTATGTTGTCATTTTTGTACTGATGCTCAATGTTCTGGTCTTCCTGTTTTTTTCGTATAGATGACAAGTTTGTAAAGATTTCTGCCATGACATCTCTGAACAGAGATATTTTCTGGGAATGATCCAACATAGGCCCCTCCTCCAAGGCGAAGTTGACAGCCACATCCTCAGAGGACACTGAGTCTGTTTCCCAGCTTCCTGGGTGTCCTGGCATCCTCCCTATGGCTCCCACGGCCAGTGCAGGGCACACACAACAGAGGCTGAAGCAGAGCTACCTGAGGTCATTACAGGCAGGTAACACATGCTGACCCATGTGCCAGAATAGAAACTTAAAAAATTATTTTCTAAGAAAAAAATGATCCTCTAAAAAACTGCTAATTTTAATCTTCTCGTCTTCTCACTTTCAACACCAATACTTCTCTAGAAGTGCTGGCTAGTTTACTCCCAACACTTGGCAGAGATGAATGATCTGAGATGTCCAAGGTCAAGGGAGGGGAACACAACTGCGGGAGACTCCTGTATACATATGGGGGGAAAGTCTTCCTTCTCTGCTCTCCCACAACTCCCCCATGAGCTGGTATATTCCTGAATTTCAAGATATGTTTCTGCTGCTTGGCCCTGAAGCCAAAATGATTAGTTATAGCTCATTCCTCTATACACACCTGCACTGACATTCACAGTCACAAACATGAATTCACACCCCACACATACACACACCACATACCCAGAGATAAGCCTTCTAGTCACATGGTTTGGTGTAAAGGCTATTAAGAAGGGCTCTTGACCTGATCAGCTGGTCATATGCCTTTCAAAAACCCCATCATTAAATATTTATTCCTTTGAGGGTCCCATTTACAGATGGGGAAACAAGCTCAGATAGAGTAAGTAATTGACCCAAGATCACACAACTAGAAAGAAACTGAGCCAGGACAGGCCTGCCCCAAAATTGCATTACTTACTCAATTGTTAAGGCAACCATGTAAGGGAACCATGTATGGAGGGTACCAAATTAATTTTTTCCAAGGGGCTTTACTTCCTTAAAATTGTCTAGTCATATCTGAAAATAGGCTTTCCAGTCAAAGCATTGGTAATATAATCAATATTTCCAACTGTGTCCAATTACAAGGAGAACAGGTTCTTAATGAACTTATACAAATAACTATATTGCCATAAAAATAAGAATACTCATTAATGGTTTCCGAATTCTGGAGGGATCAGTATGGAGAAAAAGTAATGGTTTCAACTCTATTTACAAAAATATACTTTATCAAACTGCTGTAAACTGTAGATAGCTTGAAAATGTGGGGGGAAGTCCTTAAATCTGGAAAACAAAAATTAAAGAACCGGCAATATTTCAGACAAAAAGTCACCCCCCCCAAAAAAAAAAAATCATTTTCATCAGTTCATTCAATCCCATGTAATCAAACCTTGTTTTGCTTGATCTTGGTTATTAGTTTCATGAATTCATCAGTTTCTTCATTAGAATTCTGGAAATTCTTACCCATCTCAATTGTGTAATCTTAAAGTTATCAGAAATATGTATCCCAAAGTACTTGTCAAAGTCTTTTCCATGAATCTCCTTGAAGAAGAAGCAATTTTGGGCTGTAGCTGATTGCAAATTCTTTTAGAGAAGAATCAGAGCAAAAGAATAACTATCTGTGGATGTCAAAAGACTTAAAATGGCCATGGTTAAAGATCTGATGAGAATTTATTGTAATAATGACATAATTGACAAGGAAATGTGCTTATTTCTGTGGCATAAAATATTTTAACACGATAACTGAAACTACAACTGATAACATTATATGAGGACATATCAGATTTCTGGGAATTTTATACAATTTCTGAAACATATATTAATAACATATGCATACAAATATAACTCAAAGATGGCTAAATTTCATTTCTTATTTGACAATGTTTCCTATGCAAATATAACAGCGAATAAGCCTAACTAATTTAATATCTCTCTTTTTATAAGGAGAGAGAATAAATTCTTTTGAGATATTTCAGGGGCCCATTAGAAGCTCCCAAAATTAGTTTGAGGTAAATAAGCCTTAATTTAGAATTTGATTTTGAGACGTTTGTCAAAAATATCAAAAGGTTTAAAACACTTGATTACATAGGTTCTTGGTTATCTATTTAATCAAAGTGACAATAAATATTTTCAAGGCAAATACAGAGGGTTACATAGTTGTAGAAGAAAAAGGGGAACTTCCAGTCAAGATGGCAGAATAGACAGTCCCCAGCATCACTCTCTCCCACAATCAACCAATTTACATCTGTTAAAAAGTAACAACTGCTAAGTTGGGGCCGCTGGAGCTCAGGAGAAGAAAAGGAGAGACCTATAGAGTTCATGAAGGCAGGAGAAGCTACAATGAGAGAAAGAAAGGATCACTCCCACCATTTCAAGCCCTGGCTGCTTCAAGCCTGGCCCTGGTGAGCACATGGAGCAAGAGCTGGCAAAAGTCACAGCTGTGCCCTTCATGTGAAGTTGCTTGGAGGTGGCAGGGGAGAAGAGGGCCTTGGTGGCCCCCATGCCAGGAAGATCACTAACAGGGTTCACATGGACCCACACAGGAGCGAGGGACCACAGACAACTGAAAAAAGGAGCCACTCAGAGACTAGTGAGTCATCACAAGGGACCAGCGCACAGACCATCCAATAGGAAATGTTTGGAGTGCAGGTGTGGGGGAGACAGGCCACCAGGGGAACACTGGGGCACATCATGGGCAGCTGATCTGTCCTCCAATCAGCATAGGAACACTCAGTGGAGACTGGTCAGGAATATAGAACTGCAGCAGGTGCGGTTTGTGGAAAAGACTCAGGACCAGACCAGAATTTCAACACAACCCAGGTGTACTGGACCTCACAAGACCCGGAAGTACTGCCAAGGTCAGTAGTTAAAGCCTGAGCTGCACAAAAAGCCTTCCCGAGAAAATTAGCAGCAAAGCAGCAAAGCAACAATTTAGCTCAACCACAGAGCTCGAGTGCTGGTTCTCTTAGGAAGTTCCCCCATTTTAGAAGTAGCCAAAGGACAACAAACTAGTTCAAGTGCAGAGTTTGAGTGGTGGGAACAGAGAATAATACAAAACAGAACTGAAAGAAAAACAAATTCACAGATCAGAGATAAAGTTCTGACATTAACCAGTAAAGCTCTAACACCACCAAAGAACACCTGTAAAACCTAAAAGGACAAGAAGCCCCCTGGGCTCCCAAGCCAGGGTGGCGGGAGGACCAAGGCCTTCAGCCCCGCCCTGCCCATGACTGCATCCAGCCCATCAAGGAACACTGAGCTGCTGCCAGAAGCATCCCAGGCTTCTGAGCCAGGCTGATGGGAAGTGGAGGGCCTCAGTCACACACCCTCAACCTCCGCATCCAGCCCAGTAATGACCAAGTCATGCTGGAATCCCTCTGGCCTCCCCAGCTGGAATGAGGAGGGTTCCATGGGCCTTGATCATGCCCCCCTCCTCCTACCCTATCCTCTTCCCCTTTCCCTTCTCCCTCTCCCCCCAACTGCTCCACGACATCTTAGAATGTAAAAAAATAATTAATTATTTAAATAAATAAATAAAATAAACCTTTAATGCAAAAAAACCCAACCTTAGCTCTTTTAATACTGAAAAGACTCAGTTTTCTTAAGTAACCAAAGACCTAATAGAGACAATATGAAGCACAGGATTATCTTGATAACTCACAAAATCTTTTTTCCTATGCCAATTACTTAAAAGGTAAAGAAAAAACCTTTTATAATCTTTTATCAAGACCACACCAATTACCCCTCCCAAATAAAGCTATCTTTTAGCAGGGAAGATTAAATTCTAGTTTTGCACCAGTGTACTATCAATACTAAAGCTAATTTCTAAAGTACCTTCTAAATAGATCTATCTAATCTCGGCCAGCTTTGACCACACCAGATAAGAATCCTTTTCCAAGATTTCTTTCCACAAACATTTTACAACCTTTTTAAAAAAATACCCAGCAGTTCCTTTTCCTTACATTTTTCTTTTTTGGCAGCTGGTCAGTTTGGGGATCTGAACCCATGACCTTGGTGTTGTAAGGCTGTGTTCTAACCAACTGAGCTACCTGAGCAGCCCCCCTTTTCCTTACATTTTTCTCTTCCTTGTTCTGGAACAATTAGTCATTCTACTTTAGTAGAGAACTAATTACTCTTTTTGTCCTTAACAGAAAAACATGTCCTCATGCCTTATAATTTTCCTTACCAAAAATACATATTTTCTTTGCATATTTTATATACAGAGTTGTTTCTCTTATAATTTCTAGTAGTTTTAATTCTATATGTGAATTAGAATTTTTAACTTTTAGTAACCTTAATTTCTAGTGAAAACTAGGAAGTAAGCAATTGTCTGTAACATACCAACATTTTCTAGATTAACACCATTTCATAATTTCTAGAAACATATGCATCCTTATAGCACAATTTTTCAATGTGGCACATGACATTTTTGCCAACAGACCCAAATATATTTAGTTTCTCTGTAATAAGAAGCCAAAAGTAGTTAAACTTAAATTTCTCTTCTGTGGGCCGGCCCGTGGCTCACTCGGGAGAGTGCGGTGCTGATAACACCAAGGCCATGGGTTCGGATCCCATATAGGGATGGCCGGTTCGCTCACTTGGGAGAGCGTGGTGCTGACAACACCAAGTCAAGGGTTAAGATCCCCTTACCGGTCATCTTTTTAAAAAAATAAATAAATAAAAAATAAATTAACAAACAATGAAGTGAATGAATATCAGCCGCTAAAATACTCTGAATGGAGAGTGCCTCCGTCTGATGTCTTTGGTGAAACCGTAATCTTAACTGGTGGCTTCGTGTTCGGTGAGGCCAGAAGTGAGCAGTAGCTAAGGGCCGTGTTTCGGCGTCTGGCATTTAAACAGATCTTGCAGGTGCCAGAGAATCTTTGGAAGAACAATAGCATTCAGGCAGGAGTCTTGCTCATTGTTGAAGAAATGCCATGGCAACATCTCCGTGAAGTCGTGAGTGGGCAGGTAGGACTGTGCCAACACAGGAGTTCACGCTATGTGTGCTCGTGTGTTTCACGCAGATCACCCTCCCTTGTAAGTCTTCATGTAACCATATATGTTGTCACTTATCCTTATATCAGCTGCCCTAAAGCAGCTTCTAATTAGTACTTCAAGAACAAGGAGTGAAACCAAATAAATTTATCAGTGAGGGGGATAGAAAAGAGTCTGCACACAAGCCTACACTGCACAAATGAACCTAAGAACAAAAAGCCACTTCTTAGCTTATGGAAGCAAAAAAATTAAAAGGTAAACATATAGTTTGACTTTTGTCTGTTTCCTCCCTCTCTCTTCCTTTCTTCCCTCATATGGTTCTTTATCTCTCTCTCTTTTTTTCTTTACTTGACATACGTTAGCAATTCATTTTCACTGTACATTTTGCTCTTAGGTTGGATTATAGTTTTAGGATCTTAAACATCTAGTAGAGATAACATAAGTTTGTTTGACTAGCAAACCCAAGTAGAAAAAAATGTATGTCTACATTATATTTAATGCTAGTCTCTACATTTCTGAGAGTTTTAGGAATCCTTAGCTTTTATGTAAGCACTCAACATTTCCAAACCAATTTGAATAGAGTTCCTTTTAGGGATTTTATAAATTAATTTGGTAAATCCTTTCAGAGGTAGAAAAAATACCACATATGCCTAACATACAAACACAAATAAACATGCAGACAGATGCAAAGATCTTATAGAGCTTTCATTTAAAAATCTTAGCCATGTGCCACATACAATAATTTAAAACTCACTAGTTTATAAAAAAAAAAAAATCTAGATCCAAATTGTGTTTCTGGCAGATGTAACAAGTTGAGATTATCTGCTCAGATGTCTAAAGCTTTTTTGCTAATATTTATAGGAATGACTTTTTAAAATTTTCATTCATCCAGTTTCCAAATAGCCCTTCTTTTTTTTTTTTTTTTCTGATGACAGTCATCTCCCTGAAGTTTTATTTCCAAAAGGTAATTATCAGGTTTTAGAGGAGACAGGGTAAAAAATTTACATCTCAAAGACACATAGAAAAAAATGCAAGTTTGGAGGCCATATTTACCTATTATCAGAGGTCAACCTTACAGAGGAGGTGGACTAAATTTTAAGTGAGTGACTCTGAGGTATCTAGTGGCTGTCTATCTCCAAAGCCCATCTAAGTAGACAAAACATCCATTTCCATCTACAAATAGTCCTTTTTTCCTCTTTCAGCCTCAGGTGGTTCCTTTCAGGGGTCCCTGAGCCCTTTGAGAGGAGGGGGCCTAAAGTTCAAGTTCAAGTAAACGAAGTGCTGGAGTGGAAAGGGAGAAGAGGGGCATATCAAAAATTCAAAAGAGGGGGCCGGCCTGTGGCTCACTCAGTAGAGTGCGGTTCTGATAACACCAAGGCCACGGGTTCGGATCCCATATAGGGATGGCCGGTTCGCTCACTGGCTGAGCGTGGTGCTGACAACACCAAGTCGAGGGTTAAGATCCCCTTACCGGTCATCTTTTAAAAAAAAAAAAAAAATTCAAAAGAGGGCTGGCCAGTTAGCTCAGTTGGTTAGAGCACAGCCTTATTACAACAAGGTTGTGGGTCCAGATACACACCAAAGAGGGCTGGCCGGTTAGCTCAGTTGGTTAGAGCACAGCCTTATTACAACAAGGTTGTGGGTCCAGATACACACCCCAGCCAGCTGCCAGAAAAAAGAAAAAGAATTCAAGGAAACAATATGTAAGACCACAACTGGTAAAAGGAGGAAGAAGAACAAAAACAAATGGAAAGAAGAGGTCTTAGAGGAGCTAGTTTGGGGGGATTTAAAGCTCCCCAAAGAGACCAGTGAAATTCCAGTATAAAGGAGGTGGACAGAGTTGGTGGAGAATATATTCATCAGGAGCCCGAGAAAGGGGGTTTCGGTCCACTGAGCAGTTCCCATGGGAGAAGCAGGATTCAAGAGAAAGAACAGAGATGCCTTGAAAATATAGTATCCTGAATATCAGCTTCCAATTAAGCCAGTTTCTGACCATAGAACTCTTTTGAAAAATACTCTTAAATATCCTTTTTCTTGTTTTAAACCAAAAGTACCTATCAAGTGACTCAGAACCAAAATCAATAAGCCTTCTATGACTTAACCATGGATGAAAGAGACATCCTCAAAAGAAGGTGCAAAAAGGTTCAAACCCAGAGCAACTCCCAAAGATAGCTAAAAGAAAACAATGACCTGCACTGCCACAGGTGGGTAAGGATGGTGTTTGTGAAAAATGTCTCCGTTCCCCCACAGACTGTATGACACCTCCAGTCACATACCTGCTAATCTGTGACACTGGATGGGAGCTACTGGAATAGGACTTTCCCAGGACTAACGAAGCAATAGAGGTTGAGATAGGAAAAGGCCCTTATGGACTGGAAACTCTTTTTTAAGAGTGTTGTGCTCAAGTATGCAGTCATGCAGAAGTATGATTGGACAAAAGGGGTGTGATCTAATGGTAATAAACTGCGGGGAACTTAGCAAGGCCTGTTTGTTCACATTCTCCTTGGTGACTCTGTATCTTCAAGGACAAGGACGTTTCTTTCCTCCAGGTATAGGGAGGGCAACTCTGGAATGAGGGTTTTATGGCCTGCTTCAGGGGAGAAGGGAGAGGGGTGAGTGAGAGTGGCCTTCTTGTTTCTGCTGTTTTCTCAAGTGCCAAGTTGCCATATTTTGGAATAGTGTGTCCTGAACCCCATCAACAGTATGGTGAAAGGTAGGAGGCCAGTTAAGCAGACACAAAAATACATGATCATAAATCAGCCTCTCTTACTAATAACCACTAAGCTTTCCCACACAGAGTATAACGAAGATATCTAAACTCATAGAATCATACATATTAAATATGTGAAGCTCGGGGCCGGCCCGGTGGCGCACTGGATAGTGCGCCGCTTGGGAAGAGCGGCGGCGCTCCCGCCCGAGGGTTCGGATCCCACATACAGACCAGTTCCCGCTCACTGGCTGAGCGAGGCGCGGGAGCGGCACTGAGGGTTGTGGTCCCGTTGCTGGTCCCCGGTCCGGTATGGGGGCAACACTGAGGGTTGCGATCCGTTGCTGGACACGGAAAAAGACAAAAAAGACAAAAAAAAAAAAATATGTGAAGCTCTTTCTATATCAGTTATATCTCAATAAAGCTGTTTAAAACAACAACAAATCCCAAAGAAGAAAGAGGCAGGGACAGAGCAGATAGGTAGGCAGGCAAAGAAATAGATTTATATTTCAAGGGTTGTATGGCTTTTATATAGTGTACATACAGGCAAACAAGCACACAATTCAAATGTGGGAGTTCAGAAGTCTGCTGGACTCACTGTTGAATGTGAATTAATTTGTATGTTCCTAGGACACACACGCCCATACACACACACACACACACACACACACAGCATGACTCAGGATTCTCTCTCCTGGTTAAAAAACTCAATATCTTCTTTCATTATGATGGCCCCAAATGGGATAAAGAATAATGTAGAAGGTAAATGATGCATGTGTATTAGGAGGATAAGAATCTAGGAGAAGTGATAAGTCTGCAGTGAAAGAAGGAAGAATGGTGTGGGAATAATAAAAGAAGAGCTGGAAGTAGGTGGGAAGGTACAATGGGACTAAACTTAAGTTGAAAGGAGTGAAGGAGGTGAATGAAGGGGTGTTAAGGGACAGATAAGAAAGAAAGCCAACTTCCTCACTCCTGGATAACTTAATCTCTATTTCACAGTGCCTGTAACACAGTAGGCATTAAATACACATTTACTGAACTGAAGAACAAAGTCAGGGAGGCTGGGGGAGTCAGAGTAACATAGGGTGTGGTATGTGTGTAGTAATAATAACTAACATTTACTGAATTTTTCCATAAGCTAAGCATTCTGCTAAGCACTTTACATGTGTTATCACTTTAAATCCTCACCAACACTCTATGATTGGTAATTATTAGTATCCCCATTTATTAGATGAAGAAACTGAGGCTCAGACAGTTGAAGGAACTCATCCAATGTCACATGAGTAGTAAATGACAGAGTCAGGGTTTGAATACTGACTTGTCTTACTCCAAAACCAGTGTTTCTCACCACTGTGTTATATGTATTCCCCTTTGAGTCAAGGGTAGGTCTATGCCCACCCCCACCCCCTCCACCACCCCATACACACAAAAGTTTAGAGGGGACCCCATAGGACATGGTCCCAGATCTGGCCTATCAGTGAGGAGAGTACTAAGAAAAGAGGAAAGGGGACAGGCCCCCCCGGCTGAGGAGGGACCATATTAAAGCCTCATCTTCAACAACACAAAGAAAAACAATTTGAAACGTAATCATCTCCCAGAATTATGATCCCTCCCCGCAGCGGGGAGCACATTAGCAGAGCTGAGAAATGATAATTCAGCAGCCCCCAACCCAGCAGGGAGGGAAAGAGAGGAGGAGGGTGGAGAGAAAGAGGAAAATAGAAACACAGGAAGAGAGAGAGATGGGGGAAGGGAGGAGAGGCAGGGCCTGACCTCTCACGGTTCTGTTTCCTGCCCAGGTGTGAGACAGGGTTCCAAGGGAGTGGTTTGTTGGCACTTGACCCTTCCATTTTGCTCAGATAGGGCAGGGGTAAGGTTGCTCCTTACATCAGTTCTCACGCAGAAGGATCCCCACGTCCGGAGCTGCATCCAAGCCCACCCAGTCCAGGGGTGGATTGTGGTCTTCGCTTGGATGAGGGAGAGCTTCCGAGCCACCAGGGCTGGCCCTGAGCGTCCCTTCGTCCGATGGCACCTAGGAGAATCAGCGGTCCGTCAGAACCCGAGGTGCTGGACAGCTCCCGGCCCCGAAGTGCTTCTCCGGAGTGCACGGGACGGGTGGGGCAAGGCTTCCCCGCGCCGCGGCAGTCCCCACCCTCAGGAGAAGCGCGAAGGCTGCTGGGAGCTTCTGGGGAAAGGGTTCGGGGTCACGAAAGGGTCCCGATGGAGATCTGGTGGGGACGTTGAGACTGGAACCCCGGGGGCAACTTCTCCAGACCGCATTCCTTCCTTCTGAGTCGAGACCCCCTCATTCTCCACACCACCCCCCGCCGGAGACAATGGCGCCTTCAGCAGCCCCCAGAGATGAATGGGGCCTTTGAGAGCTGCACGCCACGGGGTCAGCGGCGGCCACCGGGTCCCCTGGGCTGCCCAGCCTCCCGATCAAGGAGTCACTGGGCTGGGAGGGTGGTGAGCCTTGGGGGAGGGAAGGTATCCCATGGTTCCTATCTTAGAGACTGGTGAGTCCTAGGGAAGAAATTCATCTCGGATCAGGCAGTTCCTGGTAAAGAATTGGGGGGGGGGAGGAACCCCCCTTCCCTGTGCTGTGCCAGGAGAGGGGACAGTCCGTGTCCCTTCCTTAGGAGGCAGCAGAGTAAGCTTCATGGGGAGAGAACCTACCAAGCTTTTGCTACCGTTGTCTCCCCTCCCCAAATCAGAGTCCCACCCTCTGTTTGGATGGGGCAGCTCCTCCCTTCTCTCAGTGCCCATGTCCCTTCATCTGGAGCTGTCCCTGAGGCATGGTCCCTCCATCCTGCTCCTGTCTCCCTCCCTTTCCTGAACTGCACAGCCTACCCGGTTTCTATGGAAACGGGCTGGGAAGGCTTTGCCAGGAGGCCAAGGCCACTACTGCTTTGGGGGGAAGGGAGATAGAAATTGAAAGTGAGAAACAGAAGGTGAGGTCTAGCCATTCCCAGAAGGGGATGGAGACCTGTTGGGAGTGAGACTTTCACTGGGGGGGGGGAGGAGGGATAGCGGTCATTAGGAAAATGAGACATATAATTGAGTGAGATGACTGAGACAGAATTGAGGGGATCCTTCTCATTCCCCCAATTCCCAGTGTTCCAGACATCTAGACAAGCCCCCTCAGAGAGGAAATTAGTGGGAGAGGAATGAAGGGAGACATATAATATCAAGAGCTTTGCCCCTTCCCACCTCACATGAGGCTGTATTCTTTTACCCCTCCTGGAGACATGCCCACTTGGAAGGAAGCCTCCAAGGAACTAGAAGGCTCCCAAGAAATTAAAGAGAAAATCAGAGTGGGGTATGCCTTTTCAGGTCTGTTCAGGAATCTCTCCCAAGCAGGTGGAATAGACGTGGCCAGAGGCTTAGGAGTGTCAGGTATTTTTATAGCATCCCTTCCCAGCACCTCCATTGGGAGTTGGGGTGGGGGAAGCCAAAGGCTGGCAGTTTGCTCCCCTCTGTCCATCCTGTCAAGATGTTGGGCTATGAAAAGAGGAAAGTGGAGGTGGCCAAGGGGGGATTGGGGACAGAGATGGGGGGATAAGCCTAAGGCAGGAGGAGCCAGAGGAAGGGTGGGTGGGTGGGTGCAGATGTGTGTGGCTAGGGCAGGGAGCTTCTTAGAATTGTCATCTGTCAGTCCTTGGGAAGTGAGCCCCAGCCCTCACTCCATCCCAATGCTCCCACCTCAGGCAAAGCTGCCTCTTGGGCAGGAACTATTGAAAATCTCAGAGTCCTGGGAGAGTGTGCTGTGAGAGTCCCTTGAAAAGGTGCCTCCTAGGTTATCAGAAGGTTCAGCAAAGCTTCTCTGGGGAAGAGGGGAAGTGTGAGGGGTCCCCTGGGAGCCTAGGGTTTCCTGGATATGAGCCATCGGCTCTCCCTTGGCTATAGCCCCCAGCACAGCCGTCTCGGTGTTTGCTTATTTTGGTTATTTTTTGATCAGATATTTTGGCACTGTGCACACTGCCTCCTGTTGCCATGGCAGCCATGACAGGGGCTGAGGCACCGTGAGAAAAATACCAAAATTAATGAGTGAGCAAAAGTGCAGCCTAGAGAAAAACAAGGTTAAAAAAAGAGTTAAAACAGTAATGAAAACAGGCTTCCCAGCTCCACAGCAGAGCAGCTGCTGAGGCCTCCCCAGAGCAGCAGCCCCTGCCCAGCCTCTGGCTCCTAGCATCTCCCAGACTTCAGGCAGGACTTGTCTTCCCTCACCCAGCCAGTCACAGACCTAGTAACAGCCACTCGGGGACCATCCTAAGCACAACTTTAGATCAGCTCCAATCTCAGGTAGCATCCTGCCTCCCAGAACAGCATCCCAGGGAACAGCTTCTCATCTCCTAGACAACAGAGTTTCAGCTATGGCCCTCACACAACGGTGGTCCAGCTAATATTACCAGGAAATGGCCTCCTAGCTACACCCAGGCTTCAGAGCTATAGCTGCAGGCATAACAGCATCCCAGCTAGAATTCTGCACACAATAAAACTCAGCCACAATCCTGGGCAACAGCATCTTAGCTATAGCCAATCCCTGTATGCTGTCATCACAGCTACAGCTTCAGGACCAATAGCATCCCAGCTACAGTCCTATACACAACAGTAGCTCTGCTCTTATCCCAGGTAACAGCCTGCCTCCCAGGTACAGGCTTCTAACAACAGCCTCTTATTTCCTAGGACCTAGGCAATGGATCCAGCCACAGCCCCATCTACATCATGTTAATGGGGAACAGCTTCTCAGCTATAGCCAGTCTCAGGTGTGCCAGCCTCATACCTATAGCTTCAGGCCCAATAGCATTTCACTTACATCCCTCCCTCAACACACACACACGCACACGCACATGCACATACACACACATGGCTTGGCAACAGCCTTGGATAATCTGATTATCTTGCTTTAGCCTAGGCACACCAGCATCACAGCATTACAAGAGTGTCCCAGCTACAATCAGAGGAAATAGCCTTTCTGTTACAGTTCCAAGCCCTACAGTATCCTAGTCCTCTTAGCTACAGCCCATCCCAAAGACACACATATCACAGCAAGCATCCCATCCACTTCCACACCTAACATCCCCCAGACTCCAAACCCTGATCACAGTCTCAGCTGGAATCTCAGGCACCGTCGGTTTCAGGAGCCTCCCCCATTGTTCCACTTGCCAACCAGGTCCTCCTCCCACTTTGGTATGGGGCCAAGAGTCAGCTTCTCTCCTCTTCAGATGCTACTTCCCTTGCTCCCCACCAACCTCTTCCCAGTCAATGCCCTCTTGCCTTCCCTCCTTCCTGGGGAAAACAGGCTACAATTTCCACATCTCCATTGCCCCCAACTCAGGTCCCCATACAGCCCAACCTGACTTTTGGGATAGGAGGGGATGGGGAGCCAGGAGAAGGGTAAGCACACTTTGGTGTTGCTGCCCGTACCCAGTTCTGCTCCTACCACTTGGTGCAGGATTTGGGTTTGATGGTGGTGGAACAGGGAGGATGGAGGAGAACATCTGGGATATTAGCATTTCCTGCCCAGCTCTGCGGCTGCCGATCCTGCTCAGCCCTGAGCAGGGGAGGAGAACAGAGGAGCCTTTGAATGGCTCCCAGCAAGCAGACCGGGGAGGGTTTGCTGCAGTGGGCAGCAGGCATACACTGGGGGCAGGGAGGCTGGGGAGTCTCCTCTGTGGAAGATTTCTTCTCTCTGGGCCACTGAGTCCTTCCTCGGAGCTGTGCTCACTGATGGGAAGAGTATGAGCTTTCTAGGGGACAGAGAGAAGCCACTTACAGGACAGATCCTACTTTTACCAGCTTACCTCATCTCCCACCCAGAGCCCCCCACCTGGGCTCCTGGGGCCAAGGGCTGGGGCTCAGGGTTAGAGAAGGGCTTAGGCCAGAAAGTGAGTCCAGTTGAGGGGTGGCTGCTCTGGCTGAGATCTTGGGCAGTTCTTGCTTGCCCCCTTAGCAGTGCTTGCTTGCCACCTTAGGCCAGAGATCCCAGTCTTACCCTGAAGAGTATCCCACAGAGGGAGGCCATGGCTGGGAAGAGGAGGAAGCAGAAGAAAGAGACAAGGGATAGAAAAGTGGTAGGGATGGGAAAATGGGGGTGGACAGGGATGAGGAGTCAGAGGCTATGGCAAATAGAGGCCCAGAAACCAGTCATCTCATAATGAGGGCCTTTCCACATCAAGCATTAGGCTTTGCTAGGGGACAGCCTTCCTCACTCTTCTGACCTTGAACAGGCTACCTGGATCTACAGGTGGTATAAGGCAGGAGGTCCTATTGAACTGGGACAATTAGCAGCCTGGGATAACAAACCCTGAGCGCAGGAAACGGAGTCCCCAACCTGCTCAGAGACCTCTAGATGGCGCCAGAGAGCCAGAGCTGAGCGGGAGAAATCGAGTATTGGAGTGCGTGAGACACTGCGTGTGACACCGTGTGTGACTGGGTATGTGTGAGTGTGACAGGGAGCGTGTGGCACTGCGAGGTGGTGTGACATAGGCCGTGACACTGCGCGGCCTCGCGGGGCAGGGACCCGTGTGACTCTGTGTGAATGTGTGTATGTCACCGGTGTATGTGTGTGGCCGCAGCACTACACCGCCCTAAGGGCAGATGATTAGGGGACTCTCGAATATCCTGAGCTCAGGCGCGTCACTTCATCCTCACACTTGTACATCGCCCACATCCTCACTCTAGAGCCCCCGGGTCCCTCTCCCTCCCTCTCCCACGGTCCCCTCCATAACCCTACCCCCACGGCTTGCTGCGGCCACCGACGCCGACCGCTCTGCGGCTTCGGCCAGAGGGGGAGGGGTGGACTTCCCCGGAGTGCAATAGGAAAGGAGGGCCACAAGGGGTGATCCGGGGGTCTGGGCGGGAGGAGGGTGGATCTGGAGGAGCAGACGCCCACGGAAGAAGGCACTGCCGGGAGACACTTCCCCTGCCTCGATTTCCCAGGGGACAGAGTGGGGGACAGGTGTCTGAGAGGGCTAAGGAAGGGAATTCAGGAGGGGCCCTAGATGGAGGAGCGAGTGGGACAAGTGTAAGGTGAAGAGCAGAGGAGGTGGATGGCCTGTGTACCCGGGCCTCGGGCAGTAGGGAGATGGGCAAGGGAGGAGGAGTCCCGGCTTTGGGGAGCGGTGCTCGGGGTCCCCTCCCAGCGGGGCCGGAGCTGCCCCAAGCTCCACCTCCGGACCGGAGGGGGGGGCGGGGAGGCGGGCGGGAGGCGGGCGAGC
>NW_007730957.1:53958-61201 GCF_000696425.1 Galeopterus variegatus | reverse complement strand
GCAGCGGCTCGAGGCCCGGAGCGGCCATGGCCGGCGGGAGCTGAGGGAGGGGCGCTCAGCGGAGCGAGGCCGCAGGGGCCCAGCCCGTGCTCAGCGCGTGGGGGCGGCTGGGAGCACCGAGTGGGGGCTGCGGCCGGAGCACCCTGGCCTCCAAGGTCCGCGGCGAGAAGCCAAAGAAGGGAGGGGGTGCTAAGCCGGACCCCAGCCCCCGCGTCCCGCACCGGGCGCGCTTGGAGTGGCGGGGATAAGGAGACTCCAGGAGCGCGCGGGAAGGATGATGATTTGGGAAAGCACTCGGCCCCAGTTTAGTTGGGGGGCTTCCCGAGGACGAAGCAAGCAAGGATCCTTATCCCAACACACACACTTGTTGGGCGGCTAGCTCGGCTCACTCAGGCGCTTCCGGCTCCCCGCGGACGCCAGGAGGGCCAGAGCGCAGATGTATATACACGCATACATCTATCCGTGCATATGTGCACACATACATACCTCCCGCACACCAGCGCCCACTGGGGCACCGTCATCGGCTCAGAATCCGCTTCAGCGTCTGCACGATCAGCAGCGCGGACACACAACCCGTGGCCATACCGAGCAACAACGCAACCGAGTGTGAGACTCCGCGACGTGGACACACAAAACAATCCTATGCTCTCATGTACGAGTGTCACGGCCGTAGTTTGCTAGAGGAACACTCAAAACCTAGCTCCCCCTCCCCCATATTCCTTCAAGGAACACACCCATACGTGAATTATGTTACCCACTCCTTGGCCAGAGTATAGGTATTGCACCCACACAAACACACAACCCAATGGCTCAGCACACGCCTTGACAGCACACACCCTAACACAGTAAGTGGCACCTACAGCAGCGCCTCACGGTCACAAACAGAATCCACTGCTTCCCACGTCTTAACGCTGGGAGTCGCACACCTTACAACCGTGTCACATTACACTCTGCAGCGCATACACACAAACACACGCTCAGTCCCTCTCTCCGGGAGGCCAGATTCCGTCTGGAGGAGCCTCCAGGGTCGCCTGGCGAGCCCCTTCACCTTAATCGCGACATTGTTGTTGTAAATATCGGCACAGCGGGAGCCCGGGCTGGCCGGACTGGCTTCCCCAACCCCCACTCCCGGGCCGCACCGGCCGGGTATTCCCGAAACAAGCTGGACCTAGCTGACCGCACCATCCCGCCTTTCCGGGTCTCCGGGGCCCTAGGTTAATTTGCAGAGGATGCAAGCCTAAGGCGGTGTTTGCGACCCTCTCTGGGCCACCTGAGTTCTCCGAGCCACCTGGGTCAGCCTCACACCTGGGCTCCCACTCCGCCTGGTCCTCGCTGCAGGCCAGTTGTGTGCGGGGGCAAGGCCCCAGGGCCCGAAGGGAGATCGCGGAACGCGCAGGAGCAAAACTGGTAGGCGAGACGGACTCTTACCCCTTTCCCCCAGGTACCCTCCGTAGCTCAGACTTTTGACCTCAGTTTCCCCAGCAGTGGTCGGCGACTATTCCTTTGGGCAGGAAAGATTGGGGGCGGCGCTGAGGCCTTTGAGGATTAAGCGTGGAGCAAAGACCCCCTTTCCTCCTGCCGCGAGAGGGTCGGTTTTGTGAGAACGTCCCCGCCCGGCCAGGCTCCCCGGCTTTGTGATTTCGGCGCCGGCTCCCTCCCAGCCCCCTCCCGGCGCCCGCTGCGTGGCTTGCGCCCGCGCCGGCTTGCAGGGGACCCTGGGCCGAGGCTGGAGATGCTGAGAAGGGATTCCCCGCGGCGGCCGGTGGGGCGGGGGGCCCAAGTGGCTCGTTGGCCAAGGCACGTTCTAGCTGCGCTCTCGCCTTTCCTTCCTTGGGCTCCCAGAGACTAGGAGCCGCCGGGGTGGGGGTGGGGCCGCCTGAGCCCAAGGAGCAACTGTCGTCGTCGTCGTCGTCCCCCCCCCTCCGCCCCCCTTCTCAGGCGTCCTCTGGGAGGAGGAGCTCCGCTTGCTGGGTGTGTGCTGCGAGCGCACGCTGACCAAGGCGGTGCAGATTCGGGGCTGCTCGGGCCGACAGTCCAGGACTTCTTTGGGCTAGAAGACGCAGGGAGCCTTGCAGCACCTGCTCTGGGTCAACCCTCCGGAGCTGCCAGAAAATGGGCAGCCCAGAAAGTGTTTGACAACCCAGCGGCCTGGATGTGTGTGTGGGATGGGTGGGTGTTACTTTCTTGACGTGGGTGTATGGGGGGACTGAAACCTGTAATTACAATTAGACTAGAGCATGGGGTGGACTCGAGGGGAGAGGGATGAGAAGGCGACTGCAGAGCTGGCCAGAGGCCGTGTGGTAGGGAAGCAGATCTGGGTTCAGTTCTGGCCACCTTTAGTTTTCCCCTCTTCCCCCACCCACCCGCAATTCCTAATTCCAGGGGGGATTTCGGCTGGAAAGGGGTGTCTTGCTGGTCTGGCATCCTGGCAGACGGGCTGCTGCTGTGGCTACTTCTGCAGGGGAGCCAGGCAAGAGATAATAAGCCAACTGCTGGGAAGAATGGGATGGAAGGAACGGGAGGGGGTCCACAAGGGTGGGGGAGGAGCTAAGTAGGAATCAAGGGTTGGGGAGGGAAGATGAAGAAGGAGGAGGTTCTTCTGATTTGGTGTGAGGGCTGCCCTGCCCTGAGCAAGGATAGTTGGTGCTGCAGAGACAGATTCTGTTCAACAATGTATTAAGCACCTTCTATCTGCCAGGTCCAAGGTGGGTGGTGAGGATGCAGTAGTAAGATACATACCATCTATGCTTTCACAGGACTTGCCAACTGGCAGGGGATTGGTTCATTCATTTGTTGAACCAGTGAGCACCTACTATGTGCCTGATGCTGGAAACAAAATGCTCTATTCAGTCATTGGAAGACTTTTAAAAAAAATCTGTCCTTTACAATGCAATGCATCAGATTTCATTTAATCCTCCCAAATTACTCCAAGAGATGGGATTTATTATTTCCATTTCACAGTATGTAGAGAGGTTCAGAAAAGTGAATTCATTTGGTTAGGGTCACACAGCTAGGAAGTGGTAGGGCGAGGGTTCGAACCCAACAATGTGACTCAAAAACGCAGGTGCCTGGAAGCCCTGCAGAGGATAATAGAGGGTTGCAGAAGATAGGGGAGAGGGGCCAAGGGCTTCGAGCTTGCTCACTGTGGGAGGCCTCTGAACAGCTCCACCCCAAGCAGCCCCACTTGCTTATGCTCCACTCTGCACCCAGACGTTCCTTTTGCCCCCTGGTGTTTTGTGCCCGCAGCAGCGGTGGCTGTTGTGTAACAGTGCTGGGATGAGAGTGGGGGTGTCAGAGCTGACGTGGTCACTGGGACAGTGATGGCTGCCTCTGTGTGTTTCCTTTCTGGCCACAGCATTCAGCAAGAAGTGGACCTTGGTCCCCACAGTGGGCTGGAAATGAAGGTTCCAGGTGAACCCTCACCTCCTTCCTCATCCCTTCCCAGATGTTGACACAGATGGTGTTTCCCTCGGCCTTCCCTGGACTCTGTCCCCTTATCCCTGACCCCCCCCCCCATGGCTCTTCTGCACCTGAGGCCTGAGGGACATGGGTCTCTATGCCTATCCCCGCTGAGGCTCTGACTTTTCAGGATTCCGGACACCCATGTCACTGGGTGGGGGGGCACCCTTGCCCACGAAGGCAGCCAGGGCCTGGAGAAGGGTGGATAAGGCTCTAATCATTCCAAAAGCTGCCTTTTGGGACTAATGACTCCCAATACCCAACTGCTGGGGACAAAGTTCAGAGACGGTAGGGGCATGGGTGAGGAAGGCCGCCGCATTTCTGCTCCTGGCCTTCCAGCCTGCTCTGAATCTCCCTGCATCCCTACAGACCTCTGGTGAGCGGCAGCAGCCTGGGCGTCCAGGGCTCCTTCAGTCATTGAACCCTCTCTTTCCCCTTTTCCTCCTTGCCAGTCAGAGTTGGCAGCCCAGGGACAGGGGTGGGGGGGTAACATAACAAACATCATATTACAGCCTCAGGGATTTCCATTGATTCCCTTCCCCCATTCAGCCTTTTCCCCCAGACTCTGGGATGTGAGCAGGCATTCTCATTTCTCAAATCCTGCCTCTTTTGCATACTACTTCTGCGACTTCAGACAATTTATTCTTTCTGAGGCTCAGTTTGATCATCTATAATATGGGGAGGGGTGTAATAATAAATAGTACTAACTTCAGAGGGTTGGGAAGATTAAATGAGATCACGTGTGTATTAGCGTTTAGTAAAATCTTAGTGTTTGCTATATGATGATGATGGTGAAGATGATGATAACCGAGTCTGCAGGACATCAGGCTCTTACTGGTTTCTCAAAGTTGTTGCCTGCTGGTCCGGTACCATTGCATCACAATTGCCTGGGGGTTTCTCCACGTCCCACCTCCTGAATCAAAATTCCTAAGGGTAGGGCCAGACCATCTCATTTTGAAGGAACATTCCAGGTGCTTCAAGGTCCTAAACCCTCTTCAACTTTTGCCTTACTCTGGGCAACCCCCCCAACTCCATTTTCCCCAAACTCCTCCTACCTCCCAGGAACACCCCACTCTCCCAATACCTTCCTTGTCTTTTCTTTCCAACTCTTGGGAATTGGATCTCACTCCTTTCCTGACTCCTGCTGGCTGGAGGTAAGGGATCTCTTAAGAATGAGAGATAAAGAGTGGGGGGAGGGGGTGCGTAGTCCCACAGGTGTGCTGTGTTTGTGCTGCCTAGGAGGTCTGAAGGGTTAGAGCCTCAGGTTGTGACCCTGAGATGGAGAAAGAAGGCCTGAGGCTTATTCTGTAGCTCTTGGAGTGACCACAAATCGAAGTCACCCTCACTCTGTTAGACCATGGATCCATGAATTTGTAGCCAAAATTTGTGAGCAATCATTTTTCTTGGAAAAACCTGGGCCATGGTTTTATAAAATTCATAAAAGGGGATGTGACCCCAAAAGGTTAGATATCCTTGATTTGGAGAGAGTGAAGTAGAGGCAGGCAGTCTCTGCCTTATTTCTCCTCTTGGTCAGGTTTTGGGTAATTCCCATGGGCTTCCCATGTAACCCTAACATGCCAAGACTTATGCAGAGAATTGGGGTCACAATGATCCCATGTTGTATGTGTATGTGAGTAGGAGGGTGGTGGCAGGATTAGGTGCCCAGAAGAGAATGAGGTTCTTTGGAACTGTCCTCTGGTGACATTTTGGGGTTGGGGCTTGAAGTGATAAGATGAGCCCTGTTCCAGGTCCATGCCAGTAGAGGGGAGGTGGCTGGAGGGTGGATCTAAGTGGAGCATCAGATAAATTCCTCCTTCCTTTAAAAAGATTAAGATTGCAGCTGGGAACAAACAAGTGCACTGATCTGATAACACTGATCTGATAACACACATTGAGCACTTTAGTGCTGAGGAGTGACCAGGGAGGGACCTGTGCTTGGGGAAGGTTACCCAGAGGAGGTGAAGTGTTTGACTTGTGTTAGGAATCTGCATCCAAGGAGCTTTTGCTGAGAATCTACTATGTGCCTATATGAGGAAGGCTTAAATACCCCAGCATGTTCTTGGTGGAGTAGGGGAATCAGGCAGGTAAGCAAGTAAACAAGCAATGACCACACAGCAGGTGCCAGGAGGGGCTAAGCCCAGGGAGCTAAAATAATAAGTCATTCAAGAGCTACTTATTGAGGGCCTACTGTGTACCAGCCGGGTCCAGTGCTAGGCCCTGAGGATGTAGGAGTAAACAAGGTAGAGGCTTTCCCCCTCTGTGCTCAGTCTTGTAGGAAAGACAGTCAACAAACTTTCCAAACAGGTGCAGAACTACAATTGTGCTAAGTGCTTTGAGGGACTATTTGGTGAGTGCCCACGTTGTGCTGGGCATTTAGCCCACATTATCTCAGACCCCCTAGGAAATAGATAGTATTATCCCCATTTTACAGATAAGGAAACTGAGGCTGTAAATCATTTGCTCCAGGTCATGCAGCCAGGAAGTGGGCAACTTGGGTTTGCCTCAGATTGTCTGATGTCACAGCCCTCGCTCTTCTCCACTCTGCCTGCTGTCTTATGTTTGCCAAATGGGTACACAGAGGTGACCAAACAAAATTAACAAATAGTCATTGAGTTAGAAACATTGTCATGGCAAACTGGGCCAGTCTTGCTGACTGCTGTGTTCCGGTGCCCAGGACAGAGCTGGCACATTGTAAGTGCCCAATAAACATTCATCAACTGCATGAATGAGCACCTACAGTGCACCCAGCTTTGAAAAGGTGCATCAGTGGGGGCCAGGGGATAAGTGAGTGTACGGAGTCCTGTCCCTTCCCTTGAAGACGCTTGACATCTGCCTGGAGAGACAGAACACAGGGATGGGTGCACGATACTGGAGGTGAAGAGTGCGGCTGGGTGGTGTCCCAGGCAGCAGAGTGATTCATTGCCTTGGGATTGGAGCAGACAATAAGAGGCTGTGAGATGGTGGAAGGAGAAGTCATAGTGGGCTAAAGAGGCCTGGGAAGGCTTCCTGGGGGGCAGAGCTGGCCTTCAGTGGGATGGGTGTGGTCAGGGGCAGGGCCTAGGATGGGTATTCTGAGTACAGAGTGGAAGTGGGAAAAGAGACCGAGCCTGAACCCTCTGCAGAAAATCCTGAGCCAGAGACTTTGGTTTTGAATAGAAGAGGGGCTGGCTGTGGTTTTGTTGGAGAACAGGGGGCATTTGAGACTGGGACAGTAGCTGGCACGTCTGGCTGGGGTCTGCAAATGTACAACCTCAAAGCTGGGGAAGTGGGAGAAAGAAGTGGGCTCTTAACGGTGATGGGGGTAGCTTGTGGCTGGCTGGGGCATGCGGGACTCTAACTGGAAGGATTTGAGGGTGGTCAGGGAGAGGAGGTGTGAGCTGGGACTGGAGCAGTTAGAGAGGAGGAGGGGCCAGGTATGAAGTAGGGGCCATTTATATGTGGGGATAGGGGTCAAAGAAGAGCCAGATGTTCATCTAGAGACCAGAGAGTGTGTGAGGAGGGGTGGAAGTAGTGGTCAGGGAAAGGCTGGTCATCCGCGGTTCATCGGCAGTTCAGCAGTCATCGGCAGCTCCGTCCCAGTTAGACCTGCTGGGCTCCCAGTTGCTAAGGACAGGCCAGGGCAGCTCCCAATGCCAGTTTCAGGGCCATTCAGTCCTGACCCCAATCTTGACCTCTACTCCCTTCTTCCAAACACCTGCCCTGGGAACTATTGATGTGTGTGCGTGTGTGTTCGCGGGCGTGTGCGCATATGAAATGTCGGGGAGGGCTAACAAACTACTCCTCA
>NW_007730957.1:34779-53309 GCF_000696425.1 Galeopterus variegatus | reverse complement strand
CATGGGTGACTAAGGCAGGATGCTGGTGAGAAGGAGGTGTTGGGCAAAGCACAGAGCAGAGAGCAGGGAGGGAAAGAAGGAGGGAGGGGGGGCGGGCCTGCCTGCCCGGGGAGCCTCAGGTGGGTAAGGGCGTTCCATGGGCAGGAGCTGCTCTAGACCTGCCAGGCCTTCTACCGGCTTCTCCAGCTGGGGCAGACACAGCTGCTACACCCAGCTGTGGGTGAGACTCTGGGCTCTGGAATAAAGATTCGGAGCTGTCACTGACTCTCCCTGTGGGGTAATAGTGCATAAGTAGGGGCGGGGGAGTGGGGAGCCAGCTCTGGGCAGCCTGAGGCCAGGTTCCTCTTCCCAACTGACACCTCTGTTTTGCCTCTTTCCCTTGCAGCCCTCCTGATTCTGGAGCCTGTCAGGATGGGGCCCCTGAGGCCCAGCCCAGGCCCTGAGGGGCACCGATTGCTGCTGACCCCCTTGCTGCTGGCACTGCTGCTCCTGCTGGCTCCATGCCCAGGTCACGCAACGCGGGTAGTATACAAGGTGCCAGAGGAACAGCCACCCAACACCCTCATTGGGAGCCTCGCAGCTGACTATGGATTTCCAGATGTGGGCCACCTGTACAAACTAGAGGTAGGCGCCCCATACCTGCGAGTGGATGGCAAGACGGGTGACATTTTCACCACTGAGAACTCCATTGATCGTGAGGGGCTTCGTGAATGCCAGAACCAGCTCCCTGGTGAGCCCTGCATCCTGGAGTTTGAGGTGTCTATTACAGACCTCGTACAGAATGGCAGCCCCCGGCTGCTAGAGGGCCAGATAGAGGTACAGGACATCAACGACAACACACCCAACTTCTCCTCACCCGTCATCACTCTGGCTATCCCTGAGAACACCAACATCGGCTCACTCTTCCCCATCCCGCTGGCTTCAGACCGTGATGCCGGCCCCAACGGCGTGGCATCCTATGAGCTACAGGCCGGGCCGGAGGCCCAGGAACTATTTGGGCTACAGGTGGCGGAGGACCAGGAGGAGAAGCAGCCCCAGCTCATCGTGATGGGCAACCTGGACCGGGAGCGCTGGGACTCCTATGACCTCACCATCAAGGTGCAGGATGGTGGCAGCCCCCCACGTGCCAGCAGTGCCCTGCTGCGTGTCACTGTGCTTGACACCAATGACAACGCCCCCAAGTTCGAGCGGCCCTCCTATGAGGCCGAGCTGTCTGAGAATAGCCCCATAGGCCACTCGGTCATCCAGGTGAGAGGCCCCCTCCATCTCACTGTCAGGGTGACCCACCTTTAGAAATGGGAGCCCACCCCACCAGGTGAGAATTCCCTTTACTTAGGGGGGAAACTTGCCAGAATGCTGTTGTGACATTCTGAGCCAGGTAAGACCTTCCCACAAATCCCCCTTCCCCACCCCAACAAGTGATATTATTTTCCTCTGTCAGGCTACTTATGTGACAGTAACATAGCATATGAACAGTAATCCCTCCACCCCCAAGGCAGACTCAAGTTGGGGAAACCTCTAAGAAGTGAAAGCCCCTCCCAAGTCAAATGAGTGCCTTCTCCCCAGCCAGGTGAGCTGAGTCGTAGCAAAGGAAGCACCTTTTATCAGGCAGAGTCTCTCCTGAGAGGAGAATATCTTCCCAACCAAGGGCGGTTTCCCTTTGGCCAGATGAGATTTTCCTGAAGTTGGAGGACATAGCCTGACTTTGCCCCTCTCTGACAAAGTCAAATGAGATTATGTTAGACTGGTAGGTCCTCAGAGTTCTGAAAAACCATACTGGGGTGTCTGTACAACTGCCTCCTTCCCTAGGCATGGAGCGCCCAAGAGGGCAGGGTGCTTGGCACAGTGGGGTGGGGGTGGGGGGTTCTGTTGCTTCTGTGGAAGTTCTCAGCACCCTTCTTCATGGGAACTGCCCCAGGGGCTGGGCAGCTTGGTGGGGCTGGGGCCCGGGAGGGAGCAAAGAAAGCATCCCAGCAGACAGGTGGGTGTATCTCCCACTGTCATCTCAGCCCTGGCCTCCTGCCAGCCCCAGCTCCTTTCTCCTTCCCCATGGGCTGAAGCTGCTTCTGTCTTTGATGTGAGGGAGCTGAGAAGGGTGCAGCCCGCCCTGGGCACCGTTACCCATCCTGGGAAACCCTTCATCCTAGGTCCTCAAGCTGAAATGGATGGGTGGGAGTGTCAGCCTTTTTTTAGAGGCTGGTGGGCTGGAAGCTAGAAAGGAGAGACTGAGAAAGAAAAGGGAGACAGACAGTCGGGATGGCAAATAATAATAGCCTAGGTATCAGGCGCTGTTCTAAAGACATTATGTGTATTATATCATTTAATCCTTACAGTACAAGGTAAGCATTATTCCCATTTTACAGATGGGAAATGGAGCCCATAGAGATTAAGAAACTTGCCTGATATCACACAGCTGATGGATTCAGAGCCCACCTTTGCCATGTCCAACGGTCTGGCTTCAGAACCTATGTATGTAAAAGCTTTAACATCTCCCAGTGAGATGAAGCAGGAGAGTAGGGCAGAGAGTAGACTGAGAGGTTGACAGGGCTGAAAAGAGAAGCAGTGGGAAAGAGGCAGAATCAGAACTGAGCAAGGATCGGAGGGAGATAGACAGAAGCCAAGAGTCATAGACAGAGACAAAGTGAAGTAAGATGGCAAGACAGGCAGATAATAAGCTGGTGACCAATCTAGCGACAGGGAGACAGTAGGGATCATCATCATAAAGTGGATAACAGATAGACTGGGGTCAGCAGGGAGGAGAAACTGTTGAGAGTTTGGTACTCACCGATGTGAGCAGAGACCGGGGTAGCTGGGGAACCCTCGCCTGGGAGTCCGCACCGTAGAAAAAGCCCTGGCAGGTATAGTTAGAGTTCCCCTGCCCAAAGGGAAGGAGAGAAACTGTTGAGAGTTTGGTACTCACCGATGTGAGCAGAGACCGGGGTAGCTGGGGAACCCTTGCCTGGGAGTCCGCACCGTAGAAAAAGCCCTGGCAGGTATAGTTAGAGTTCCCCTGCCCAAAGGGAAGGAGATAAAACTAGCAGTGACTTTAGGGCCCACTGGGTACGGTGCCCAAAACTGTTAGCATTGATTTTTCAGAAATAGATAGGAGGATGGATGGATGGATAGACAGATGGACATAAAGATAAATAAATGCTATCTAGGGAGTACCTCTCATGTGCCAGGCAGTGTTAAACATTTTTACATATATTATCCCATTTAATCCTTACCAGTATCCTGTGAAATAGGTTCTGTTGTTATCCCCATTTTACGCATTTGTAGACTGAGGCTTGGGGAGGTTAAATAATTGATTCAAGGTCACGTAATTACTTGAGAAGTGATAGAGCTGGGATTTGAACCTAGAACTCTTGTTTTTGCTCCCCCAAGACACTGCCAAGTTATGCCTATTTTCCATGACCCCTATGGCCATCACATTCTGTCTGGCTGTGATCTAACTCCAACCTTCATTTTTATCCCTGACCAGTGGTACCTCATGGCCATTCCCACCTGATTCCTGTTTTCTCATTACCCTCCCATGTTTGTATGGAGTTGGGCTGAATGTGCGTCGGCGTTGGCGTGGGAGGGTGTGCCCACTGCAAAGAGACAGACAGTTCATTGTTTGATGCTGGGAGCCCAGCCCACTGCCAGCAGGCTCTGTGGCCTGCACCAGCCCCTCCCTCCTGGCCACAGGCTCAGGCCAGATTCCTCACATTGGTGTCTTGCCAGCGCCAGCCAGGAGGAGAAGGAGCTGCTGAAACAGGTTTCCCCGGTTTGTCAGGGCAGTGGCTGGGCCTGGCCTGGCGGGCTCCCTCTAACCCACATCCCTACCTGGCTGCTTTCAAAAGAAATTCTCTTACCTGTGGCCTCCACTCATGCATGCAAACACACATGTGCACACAATCACACGTAATCACAGTCTTGCACAGTCATATACAAGTATGTGCGTGCATACATGCATATTATACACACACATATGTACATGCATACACACCATCTCTACTGTTCACACCTTTCCATCTCTTCGGAGGGGTTGGAGGCTAGTTTAATTGGATGGAGGAGCTTTCCCACCTGTTGGTTGGATCCTCGTCCCCATATTTGGGTGGACTAGTACAGGAATGACAAGTGAAGTCTGCCCTGTCCCTTTTCTAGTAGTTACCTGTAGCACTGTTGAGGCTTTGTGGGCTGCATCTGGACTCTTTAGGAAAATAGGTTAGTAATGTCTGCCAGAGTGTCAGGATTGGGAAAAGGCAGGACATGTGCTGCTTTTGGAAAGGGTACCATGTTAGATTAGTTGTGTCTGCCATGTTCATTGGAAAGGACATTGGCAGCACATGTGCCCCTTAATTTGCTATCCCTGGTCTAACCCATCCCTGTTCTCCTTGTTTTTCTCTCCTGCCCCACAGGTGAAGGCCAATGACTCGGACCAAGGTGCCAATGCAGAGATTGACTACACATTCCACCAGGCACCTGAAGTTGTGAGGCGTCTTCTGCGACTGGACAGGAACACTGGACTTATCACTGTTCAGGGCCCTGTGGACCGTGAAGACCTGAGCACCCTGCGCTTCTCAGTGCTTGCCAAGGACCGAGGTGCCAACCCCAAGAGTGCCCGTGCCCAGGTGGTTGTGACTGTGAAGGACATGAATGACAACGCCCCCACCATTGAGATCCGGGGCATAGGACTGGTGACCCATCAAGATGGGATGGCTAACATCTCAGAGGATGTGGCAGAGGAGACAGCTGTGGCTCTGGTGCAGGTATCTGACCGAGATGAGGGAGAGAATGCAGCTGTCACCTGTGTGGTGGCAGGTGATGTGCCCTTCCAGCTACGCCAGGCCAGTGAGACCGGCAGTGACAGCAAGAAGAAGTACTTCCTGCAGACCACCACCCCGCTCGACTACGAGAAGGTCAAAGACTACACCATTGAGATTGTGGCTGTGGACTCTGGCAACCCCCCACTCTCTAGCACTAATTCCCTCAAGGTGCAGGTGGTGGATGTCAACGACAATGCACCTGTCTTCACTCAGAGCATCACTGAGGTCGCCTTCCCAGAAAACAACAAGCCTGGTGAAGTGGTGGCTGAGGTCACTGCCAGTGATGCTGACTCTGGCTCTAACGCTGAACTGGTTTACTCTCTGGAGCCTGAGCCAGCTGCCAAGGGCCTCTTCACCATCTCACCCGAGACTGGGGAGATCCGGGTGAAGACATCCCTGGATCGGGAACAGCGGGACAGCTATGAGTTGAAGGTAGTGGCAGCCGACCGGGGCAGCCCCAGCCTGCAGGGCACAGCCACTGTCCTCGTCAACGTGCTGGACTGCAATGACAATGACCCCAAATTTATGTTGAGTGGCTACAACTTCTCGGTGATGGAGAATATGCCGGGGGAGATCCGGGTGAAGACATCCCTGGATCGGGAACAGCGGGACAGCTATGAGTTGAAGGTGGTGGCAGCCGACCGGGGCAGTCCCAGCCTCCAGGGCACAGCCACTGTCCTCATCAACGTGCTGGACTGCAATGACAATGACCCCAAATTTATGTTGAGTGGCTACAACTTCTCGGTGATGGAGAATATGCCGGCGCTAAGTCCAGTGGGCATGGTGACTGTCATTGATGGGGACAAGGGGGAAAATGCCCGGGTACAGCTCTCGGTGGAGCAGGATAATGGTGACTTTGTTATCCAGAATGGCACAGGCACCATCCTCTCCAGCCTGAGCTTTGATCGAGAGCAACAAAGCACCTACACCTTCCAGCTGAAGGCAGTGGATGGTGGCATCCCACCTCGCTCAGCTTATGTTGGTGTCACCATCAATGTGCTGGATGAGAATGACAATGCGCCCTTTATCACCGCCCCTTCCAACACCTCCCACCGGCTTCTGACGCCCCAGACACGTCTTGGTGAGACAGTCAGCCAGGTGACAGCCGAGGACATTGACTCTGGTGTCAATGCTGAGCTGATCTACAGCATCGCTGGTGGTAACCCTTATGGACTCTTCCAGATTGGGTCACATTCAGGTGCCATCACCCTGGAGAAGGAGATTGAGCGGCGCCACCACGGGCTACACCGTTTAGTGGTGAAGGTCAGTGACCGTGGCAAACCCCCACGCTACGGCACAGCCTTGGTCCATCTTTATGTCAATGAGACCCTGGCCAACCGCACACTGTTGGAGACCCTACTGGGCCACAGCCTGGACACACCACTGGATATTGACATTGCTGGGGATCCAGAATACGAGCGTTCCAAGCAGCGTGGCAACATCCTCTTTGGTGTGGTGGCTGGTGTCGTGGCTGTGGCCTTGCTTATAGCCCTGGCAGTGCTCGTGCGCTACTGCCGGCAGCGGGAGTCCAAGAGTGGTTACCAGGCTGGTAAGAAGGAGACCAAGGACCTGTATGCCCCCAAGCCCAGCAGCAAAGCTTCCAAGGGGAACAAAAGCAAGGGCAAGAAGAGCAAGTCCCCGAAGCCTGTGAAGCCAGTGGAGGACGAGGATGAGGCCGGGCTGCAGAAGTCTCTTAAGTTCAACCTGATGAGTGATGCCCCTGGAGACAGTCCCCGCATCCACCTGCCCCTCAACTACCCACCAGGCAGCCCTGACCTGGGCCGCCACTACCGCTCTAACTCCCCACTGCCTTCCATCCAGCTGCAGCCCCAGTCACCATCGGCCTCCAAGAAGCACCAGGTGGTGCAGGACCTGCCGCCTGCAAACACATTTGTGGGCACCGGGGACACCACGTCCACGGGCTCTGAGCAGTACTCCGACTACAGCTACCGCACCAACCCCCCCAAATACCCCAGCAAGCAGGTAGGCCAGCCCTTTCAGCTCAGCACACCCCAGCCCCCACCCCACCCCTACCACGGGGCCATCTGGACTGAGGTGTGGGAGTGACAGAGCAGGTGTATTGTGCCTGCCACACTCACCAGCTCAAGTGGGGGCCAGCCTGAGCCAGTGGTGGGAGGTGGGACCACAGATCTGGGCATGCTGGGGCCTTGGTAATGACTCTGCTGCCTCAGCCAGGAGAGGGGGATCAGGCTGAGTGACAATCGAGGGAGGGTGAACTCTGAGGTCTCCTCCCTGCACCCTCTCCACTGGGGAGAGGCCTGTGACTTGTCAAATCCCAGGACGCTGGACCAGCTGCTGGGCCTTGAGGGTGGGCACTGATGGGCAGGTGAGCAGAAGGGTTTGGAGGCAGAAGGCAGGGAGGGAAGTGGGGAAGAAATCTATTCCAAACCTGGGTCTCTATCTGAGACCATCCATAGGTGCTTCTCTAGAACGGAAACAGGGAGACCTGGGATCCTGGTGGGCAACCGGGTGGGAAATCTGCCAGGGAGGGGCGACCTCCCCATTTGTGCCTTCCATTTGTACTGTGTATTAACCTTTTCCTCACCCCCAGGCTCCTGGGGCTGAGCCCCTCTTTCCCTTCCCCAGACCCAAACACTTATCCCTGACAATAAAGTTCTCTATTTTTGGAGTTTTGTTTTCTTATTTTCCTGGAACTGAGAGAAGAAGTGAGAGAGACTGGAAGCAGCCCTTTGTCCTCAGGTTCTGCCTCAATTTCCCCTTCCCTTCTCTTTGCCCTTTCTTGTATCCTAGACCTCTCTACTTCACCCCAACCCTATCTTAGCTTATCATCTCCACCTCCACCCCCACATCCATATTCATGTCTGGGGAAAGTGCCCTTTGACCAGCCTTCAAACAGAAGTTTCTGGCAATGTGTTCCCTCCCCCATGTTTATGAGGCTTTCTCCCTAGGAATGAAATCTTTCACTGGGAAAGGGCAGGTGGAGCTACACCCAGGTCCTGCCCTTTCTCCACTGTCTGAAGCTTGATTATTCCAATCTGCCCAAATTGAGTAGCCCTTTGCAGACCTCAGACCAGACCACCTGGTAGGGGGTGGAGTTCAGCCTGCCTGCCTCAGGTGAGGACAGAGAAACTTGATTATACCAGCCACCTTCTCTTGGGGCCGATCTTCCCCCAAGTCCCTTTCCCAGCCTCTTCATCCCAATACCTCTCAGCACCCAGCAATTAGCTGGCCCTGCCCTGTGTCTCCCCACTGTGATCACCAGCCTGGGCTGCAGGGAGCAGGGCCCAGGGAGAGATGAGAGAATTCTCGAGTTCTTGCGTTGACCTGCTCGCCCTCCCTTCTCAGGGTGCTCCCTACCCACGGGCTGAGGCTTCCAGGCTCTGCCCCCTTCCTGTGATGCCACCTCCCTCAGGTCCTCCCTTCCCTCAGCTCCTTGCTCTGGCCACCCTGCACTGCTGGCTCTCACTCTCTCTCTCTCCTTCTCTCACTTCTTGCTTTCCTGGGTCTGCCCTGTCTCTGGTTGTGCCAGAGGGAGAGGGAGGCTAAAGTGTGGGTGAGGGGGGCCGGCCTGTGGCTCACTCGGGAGAGTGCGGTGCTGATAACACCAAGGCCACGGGTTCGGATCCCATATACGGATGGCCAGTTTGCTCACTGGGTGAGCGTGGTGCTGACAACACTAAGTCAAGGGTTAAGATCCCCTTACCGGTCATCTTTAAAAAAATAAAGTGTGGGTGAGGGGCCTCAGGTCCTGGGGGAGTCTCTGAGGCCAGAGGCAACCTATCTCCATGGTGACTGAAGAGGCATGAGACACTCCTGGGAAGTCCAAGGCGCCAGCTCTCTCCTCTGACTCCATCCACAAACTCCCTAATGCCCTGGGGGTACCCCCAAAGTAAAATCTCCTGGGGGCTTTGGAGGAGCGGGGCATGGCAGAGCAAAATCTAGTTACATCTGATTTCTCCTGGACAAATCAAGCATCCTGTAGAGTGACCTCCAACACCTCCTAACGTCCCATTCTTTCTCTATCCTTGCTGCCACTGTTTCTTTATCCTTTTCCTTTAGCTCCTTCATCTCTCTTTTTTCTCAGGATCTGAGAGATTGTCCCTTACTGAGCTCCAACCCAACCCAACCCAACCATGGAGCCACATTGAATACCTTCTCCCAACATACAGGCACATTCAAACCACACTGCCTATTGTCATCATCAAAACACATAGGTCATGTTTCTACTGTGTGCTCAGCATGGTACTAGACCCTGCTGAAAAAATTATATTTTACAAGGCATACGAGTGAAACTGAGGCAATCAAGAATCCTAAATGTCTAGTGAGAAGTGCCATAGTAAAGCTTTTCCCAACTTGTTCCATGAAACTACTTTGACTGCTGCTACTCACTTCCATTTTATTAGTCTTTATGAAGTGCAAGGTATCATGCTAAGCACTTTGTGATATGGGTCATTTTAATACTCATTTTACAGAAGTGAAAACTAGTGAGTGATGGAGCCAGAATTCAAACACAAAACATTGGGAAATCTGATTTTCAGAGTCTGCTATTATCCATTATGCTATAAAAAGAAGGGGGTTCCATGATTTAGGTCTGGTAATAGGAGATTCACTATCACATTAGCCTATTAAAGGCTCCACAAAGCCCTGCAAGGAAGAGGAGACCCATTAAACTTTGTATAATTCTTGAATTTTCTGAATTTACCTGACCATAGTGCTCCCTCCCTTTCTTTGAGGAACACAGTGTGGGGAAACTTGCATAGGACATGGGAATGGGCTTCTTGAAAGAGAATGAAACTTGAGCCACTTGTCAACAATGAGCAGGATGGGGGCGGGAGGCTCCCCCTGTATAGGGTCACCATGTGAGCAAACTTCTGAGGTGGGAGTGAGCATGACCAAGTTGGAGGCAGCCAGAGGGCAGAAAAGGGAGTATTCTGGCTGGAGTAGAGGGTGTAAGAGAGTGAGAGATGAGACTGGAAGAACTGTAGGTTGTAGAGGACATGGATGCCTTGCCAAAAGTTCCTCAAGGAAATGAAAGTCCTTGAAAGCTCAGGAGTTTTTTAGATGAACTGAATTTTAGAAAGCTAACTGGAATGTATGGTGGACTTAAAAGGGGGTAGAGGTGAAAGTACAGGATTGAACCTCTAAGGTTTGGACTAAGATGGTGTCAATGCGGATGATGGATGGGTGGATTTGGCTGAATTTAGGGAGAAAGGACCTACAAGATTCAAGGGATAATTGGATATGGGGTAGGAATGGGGAAAGAAGGGAGAGCTACTAGGATTCCTAGGTGGACATCAGTCTTCTGAGTCAGGGTGATAGGATAGTGATAAGATCATTGCCCATGCAGAAGCTGGTTGAAAAAAGATTTTGGTTTCAGACCTGTTGAATTGGAAGGGCCAGTAGGGACAGCCTATTGGAAATATTTAGCAAGTGTCTAGAACTTCAGGACTAGAGTTTAAGAGAGATTTTGAATCTGGGCTTTTAATATTTAATAGTCATAGAATCACAGGGAACATTAAGTGTTCAGTATAACCTGACCCTCCATTTTACAGAAAAGAATCATATGAAAAGAGACCAAGTGACTTGCCTAGTAGGCAGGACCTCTGTTATCAGGTGTGGATTCTGCGGGGAGGGAGAGTTGCTGGCCAACGCCTTAAAAGGAAACTGAGAAGTGAAGCACCTGCAACCATGCTACCCTGTGCCTCCCACAACCCTCCTGGAGCCTGTTTGCCCCAACACCAGTTGTACCTTCTCCTTTATAACCTCCCAGCCCCAAACATCCAGGTTAATTTTGAGGACCTTGTCTGTCATCACCCAGACCCTTCAGTGTTTTCGATCATCACATGGAACCCAAGAAGGGTCACCTGTTCCTGAAGATGAGGTGGGAGCCAATGTTGGGGAGGAAGTTCTGGGCTGCCCTTCTGTCAGCTCCAAAGCTCTCTGCCCTGACAGCCTACCCTGTCCTAGCCACCCTTGAGGGGGATGGAAATTGTGTGGGGGTATCAGGAGGATGGGCCTGCAAGCCTGGAACCACCTCCCCTGGCCAGTTTCATAATCTTCTCTCAAGGGTTACAAAGTAGAGACAAAGTGCTGCCAAAGTCTTGGAGGATTGGAAAGAGCCTGGAGACTCATCAGCAGGGCCTTGGGCCTGGCCGCTCCCACCCCTGGCCTCCAGGGGCCCTAGGTCTGTGCTTTCCACAACTCGTAATTTCTGGTTGGCAGGAAAACCAGTGGCAGTCCCAGATGGGTGTTTGGGTGGTTGGTTAGTTGTGCCAAGTGCCAAGCTGAGGTTGCCAGGTTCCTGGGCTGATCATTAACCTGTGACAGGAAGACAGGTCTGCTGGCTGGGAGCAGCCTGTCACCGATCCACTCCCCCGACTCCCAGTCCCCAGTCTAAGCCTCCAAGTCTGGCTCCACCAAGCCGGTGGCCCCTCCCAGAAGCTCCTTCCTATTTCCTAGAAAGAGTCTCCATTTGAGGCCAGCTTCCCTAATCCCTGATGGATGCCATGCCCAGTCTCCTCACGGGGTACCACCCTTTACAGTTAATATTCTGTTTCCTGATCTGGAGGACTGGGAAGTTTCCATTGTTCTGCCTTGCCCCACCCAGGTGCCCTGCTGTGTTATCAGATTCCCTCTCCTTCCCTCCCACCTTTTCCCACTCTAGGCCTCTCTGGACAGGAATGAAGTGGGGATGGGGGGCTGAGTGGGAGGGGACTCAGCAGGGCATGATGAGGCTGTCTACAGAGTTACAATCCAGGGATAAGGAAAACAGGATAAGAAAGAGGTTGGCACCTTGTTTGGATGGAAGCAATGGGAAGTTACAGAGCAGAGAGACAGGTGAGGAGCTGGAGTTTGGGGGCGGGAGGGGACTCAGCAGGGCATGATGAGGCTGTCTACAGAGTTACAATCCAGGGATAAGGAACACAGGATAAGAAAGAGGTTGGCACCTTGTTTGGATGGAAGCAATGGGAAGTTACAGAGCAGAGAGACAGGTGAGGAGCTGGAGTTTGGGGGCTGCTGCTTGGAAATTAGGGGACTGTTCTGGTATTGGTGAGCTGTTTGGGAATTAGGAGTCTGTGCTGCTTTTAGGAAGCTGTTCTAGGAATTAGAGGCTGTGCTGGTGTTTAGAGGCTATGCTGGAATTAGAAGAGTTGGCTGGTATTGTGCTGTTCTGGTGTTGGGCTCCACACTGTGTTAGGGGCTGTTCTGAAATTAAAAGGCTGTGGCTATGTTGGGAAGCTGGGGTAAAACTAGAGGGGCTGTGCTGTAACAACTGGTCATACTGGATTAAGGTTACTGCGGTGGCCCGGGGGCTATAATAACATTGGGGCCTGCGCTGTGTTGGGACTTTCAGTGTGTGGCCTTGGCTGTACTGGGAGCTGTCCTAGGATGATGGGGCGGTACTCCATCAGTTCCTGTGCTTTCTGGGGGGCTATGCTGTGCTAGGGGGCTGGGCCTCTTCTTGGCTGCTGCTGAGGCCTGGGGGGGCCAGGTATGGTGATAGGCACCATGGGGCAGGCTGGCCGGCCAGCGGTGACACTCTCTATCCCTGCAGTTACCTCACCGCCGCGTCACCTTTTCGGCCACCAGCCAGGCCCAGGAGCTGCAGGACCCATCCCAGCACAGTTACTACGATAGTGGCCTGGAGGAGTCTGAGACACCATCCAGCAAGTCATCCTCCGGGCCCCGACTCGGTCCCCTGGCCCTGCCTGAGGATCACTATGAGCGCACCACACCTGACGGCAGCATAGGAGAGATGGAGCACCCTGAAAATGGTGAGGAGCGTCAACATAGTTGGGCACCCTGGGAATGAGTAGAGACGAGACTTTAAAATATCCTCCATTTACTGAGTTCTCGTGTGTTCAGTAGTAATCACCAAGCTGTGTGCTTTCAGGTATATATTCGTTTAATTTTCACAACCACTCTCTGATCTGAGAACTCTATTGTGCCCACTTCACAGTGGAGAAAACAGGCTCAGAAAGGTTAAGTCACTTACCCAAAGTCTAGGAAGTGGCAGACCTGGAAGGGATTCAAACCCAATTTCTCCAACTCCAAAGCCCTTGCATTCAGCATACATTACACTGCCTCCCCGGGAACAAGGACTCTGAGAATGGTGGCCATAGGCTTGGGTAATGGCGAGGAGACCTTGAAAAGGCAGATGGTGTGGTCCCCTCATGGGGTGGGAGGGTCTTAAGGATAGAGATAGGACCCTGGATGCTATGAGGAGCTCAGAAAATGGTATGGTTATTCCCTTGCGAGGGGAGTGGGAGAAGGTTTGGCTGAGGAAGAGCTTGGGGAGGTCTGGGGATGGGAAAGGCCTGTCTCACAGGGGTTTGGAGGGTGATGGAAGAAGGAAGGTCTGGGCAGAGCAGTGGCCAGTGTGGGAACGGATGGTGAGGCGTGCTGTCAGAATGTGTGTGTGTGTGGTGCGTGCGCTGTGCACCTGTGTCCGTGGCAGCCTGTGAATAAGCTAGCCCTGAGGAAGGAAAGACTAACTTGGAACTGTCCTTGGGTCTTGCTCATCCTTCAATCCAAAGCCTCTCCTCCCCGAAAAAAATGAAAAGGTCCACCCCACCCCTCAGGCACAGGGCCTTTGTCTCACCTCCTGGGCCCTAGGTCTCAGAGTGCCCTCTGTCCCCACCCTCGCCCCTCCATGCGCGATCTCATGCCCGTCTCGTCCTTTTTGTGCCCGCGCAGAGCCGGCTGGCCGGAGCAGGCCCTGAGGTGGAGTGCCAGGTATGTGGGAGCTGCTCTGGGGTCTGGGGTCTGTGGGACTTGGCCCAGCACCCAGCCCCGCCCACCCAGTGTGCATGCTCTGCTCCGTGCCACATTGGGTCCCCCAAATCTCTCTTGAGCTAAAGAGCCTTGGCATTTTGAGGGCTAACAACAGAGCTGTCTCCTCCTCACCTTGCACTGGCAGGAGGCCAAGCCAGGGTGGGTGGTGCCAGGGGAGCCCCTGCCCCAGGCAGTGCTGCTCAGTCATGTCCCTGAGGGGGGTCACCGCCTGGTGCTGTCCCTGAGCAAGGGCGGGACAGGGACCGCTGTGACAGGAAGTGCTCATGGCCCAGTTGTTCCCATGGAGACCCCTGCTGCCCAGCAACCACACCGGCTACTGCTGATGTCAGGCGGCCAACTCCTGTTCCCGTGGGTGTTCTGGGCAGGGAGCCGGGGCAAGGCCACGGGTGGTGGCTGGTATAGGGCTGGAGTGAGGTGGGGAGGGTCTGCATGAGCGTGCTTGTGGGTGTGTGAGTGTGTGCTTCTATGTGAACACCCCACATAGAAGTGCATCACCTCCCCCTGGCTTCAAAGCAGGACCTCCTTGTGCTGGGGTGGGGTGGGTGTTCCAGGACAACTGGGAGATTGTGAGGCTTGAGGGGGTTCAGAAGGATGGTATGTGACCATCTTTGTCTGGAAATAGAGGTGCCCAGCAGAATAGATTTGTGTTTCCATGCCTATCTGTGTGTGTATGTGTGTGAAAGAGAGAGAGATTGATTGTGTCCTTGAATGAACATGGGGTATCTATATGAGGATAGATTTGCACGTTTAAGCCTGTCTGGAGACAGATGACAGAGTGTATAGATGACTTGTGTGTTTTTGTGCACCTGTCTGAGGGCAGATTTGGTGGGTGTGTGAGAATAGTGCTGGAGGGTGGTTGAGGCTGGAAGGAATGTGTCTAAATTATTTAAGGGTAGATTCTGTGTGTGTGTGTTTGTATGTGCGTGTAAGAAAGAGAGAGAGAAAGAGTGTGCACGCAGTGGGCTGGCAGGTGGATGATGGGAGAGTGTGTGTCTATTTGAGGGTGTGTGTGCCTGTGAGCTCAGAGGGCAGGAAGGGGCGTGCACTCCTGTTCTGAGGCAGAGTGTAGATGCCAGTGGGAGGCATGGAGCAGAGCTTTGTCCCACACCTGACGTCCTCCCTGCACTCTCCTGCAGACCTTCGCCCTTTGCCTGATGTCGCCATGACCGGCACGTGTACCCGGGAGTGCAGTGAATTTGGCCACTCCGACACATGCTGGATGCCTGGCCAGTCATCTCCCAGCCGCCGGACCAAGAGCAGCGCCCTCAAACTCTCCACCTTCGTGCCTTACCAGGACCGAGGAGGGCAGGAGCCTGCGGGCGCCGGCAGCCCCAGCCCCCCGGAAGACCGGAACACCAAAACGGCCCCCGTGCGCCTCCTGCCCTCCTACAGTGCCTTCTCCCACAGTAGCCATGATTCCTGCAAGGACTCGGCCACCTTGGAGGAAATCCCCCTGACCCAGACCTCGGACTTCCCACCCGCAGCCACACCGGCATCTGCCCAGACGGCCAAGCGTGAGATCTACCTGTGAGCCCCCTTCTGGCCAGCTGGCCACCTCCCTCCCAGAGCCGCCGGCCAGCTCCCAGATGGGCCCATTCCAGGGTCCCACTCTTGACCCCTCCAGCATGGACTTCTTGGCCAGGGCCCCAAGTGGGGGGGAGTACTGGCCTCATGACCACGCTGGCCCTTCCCCCATGTAGGGTCCAGGTCCTCGCCCCTCATTTCCATCCCCCACCCATGGGAGCCCATTGTTCCCTTTTATGGGGCTCCCCAGCTGATGCCCAGGAGGGCTCCTCTACAATGACTGGGCTCCCTTCCCTCGACTTCCAGGGAGCTCCCCCTCACTTTGGGCAAATGGTGGAGTCAAGGGTGGGCAGAATGCTTTTAACTCATTGTTTCCCGCATGGCCGACCAGGGCGGGGATAGCATGCCCCATTTCAGCTCTGAAGCAGGGCTGAACTGGGGAGCCCCTCTCCCTGGGAACTCCCAGAGGAAACTATTGACCACCAGGGGCTCCCTGAAGGGCTTTTGTTACCAAAGGTGGGGTGGGGATGGGGGTGGGAGTGGGGCGGAGGCCTTGTCTTCCTGTACTGCTCCTGGGCTGGCCCACCTGCCTGCCACATGCCCATGCCTAGTCCCATTTGGGCCCCACTTCCCTGCTGGTCATGCAGTGTCTGTATATAAGGACCTTGGAATGACGTCCCCATTTCTGCCTGATTTGCAACTTTTCTCGTTGATGTTGTGTTGTCTTGGGGGGACCCCTCTGGGGGGTACCTGCCCTGTGCCCCCTACTCCCTGCCGCAGTGCCCCCCACCCCAGGCCTCTATTGTTCCATGTTGTAAATACCCCTGGGGCCGTGGTGGGATGGGGGTTCAGGCCAGGGAAACAATGAGTGGGTGGGGGTGGGGATGGGGGTAACATTCGCCTATCAGCAGAGCTGGGCTTTTATTTAATTTTTTTTAAAAATACAAATCTCTATTTTTTTGGAACTGTTGCGCTGTGCCCTGGGGGGATCCCTGCTCAGGCTGGCCTCCCACATCCAGATGAGCATCATAGAGGGGCCCTGAGGCTGTGGGGGGGCAGCTGGACAGGGGTGGGATGACTGTGCCTCTGGCCTGGTTGGGTGAGTTGGGAGCAGGAAGGTTTGCTCAGGGAGTGGCTGGTTGCTGCTCCCAAAGTGGGGGCCCTGCACCCTGCCCCTTCCCTGCCCCCCAACCCCCAGCCCCTGCCATGACTGACCCATCAGCCTGTAAAACCACCATTGCCTTGATCTCAGGGGGTGGGAAGGGCTGCCTCAGGGCACCCTGGGCTCCAGGCCCCCTTCTTCCAGTTGGGCTTCCCTTTGCCAGGGTCAGGGGTCCCATGGGGGAGGGGGTGGGGAGATTGGGGGGCAGAGAAGCCCAGTCAGCCATGATGAGGTGGAGTTCTTTTCTTCACCTCAGGGGTCCAGGGTGTGAGGGGTGTCCTGCAGAGCCCCCATCTCCCACTGTGGCCATCTCAAAGCCTCAGCCCCTCTTCCTTCCAGAAACCCCCACTGCCTTGGCCCATACCTCTCCAGCTCCCCAGGGGCCCAGGCTGGGAGGCTGGAGACTCAGGGTATGGCCCTTGCTTGACTTAGTCTAAGCTTGGGGTGGGGGGTGGCCCAAGTGTGGGATGGGTGGGTACAGGATGCTGGGTCGTCTGGTGCCTTTGGGAGCTGTGCTGCTGGGGTCTTGACTCCTGTAACCCCAGAGACCCCACCCCCCACCCCAGAAAAGCTAGGGGGCTGAAGAATCACCCTATTCTCTGTCCCTTACCCCTAACTTGGCTTGGGGTAACAGTGCTGGGAAGGAGAGCATTGTTATTAGGCTGGTGGCCCCAGCATACACGGCCCTTCTATGGAGCGCAGGGGGTAGAGTGGGCTGGGGTGGCAGCAGTCAGGTCTAGGGGTTGGCCAAAGGCTCCTTTCCCTGGGGGAGGCCCAGCAAGTGGGCTAGGGGCTTGTTAAAGAGACAGCCCCTTTCCCCTGCACAAACGGGGCAGGTGCAATAGTGGTAGAGTTGGTAGCATGAGGTGCCCAGCTGGTGGGGCAGTTGCCTCAAGGGCTGTCCTGTGTCCAGGAGGTCAGGATTTGGGCAAGAAGATTGTATGAGGCCCATCTGCTTGGTGGAGACAGTGGTCCAGACAGGAGGCATTCCTGGGGTCAGTGGACTCCCACCAGAAACCTCTGGTGGCCTGGGTACCCTGCCCTGGTCTTGGAGACCCCTGAGCACTGAGTGGAAGGGCAGAGGAGCATTTTGCACAATGAAGAAGCCAGAAGGAAGGGGGTGGCCCAGATGGCTGGAAGGGCTGAGAAGCACAGAGCAGAAGCCCTTCCCATAGGCAAATGCAGAAACCCTAGCCCCCTGGTTGGGGTTGGGGTGCTGAGTCTGTTACCATGTGGGCACTCAAGAGGTAAAACCAAAGGTGGGCAGGGGATGGGTGACAGCACTGGGGACTACCCCTGTTGGTCCTAGGTCTGTGAAGCCCCTCCCCAATGCCTTGTGTCGCGTACAGTTTTATGTACCAATAGGCGACATTTGGCCAGAGGAGATCCCCCTCAATCCCAGCCTGACCCAGTCAGTGTCTTCCTAGAGGGGACCTAATTGGTCCCCATCATCCCCCTCAATCCCAGCCTGACCCAGTCAGTGTCTTCCTAGAGGGGACCTAATTGGTCCCCATCCCCCTACTTTAAGGCATGTCTCTTTGTAGGGGGAGTGTATATGGGGACATATTTCTCTCCTAGGGTCCCTGAAGTATGTCTCACATACCCCAAAGGGAAGGTCTCTGGGCATCCCTCACCTCTGGGGGCTCCCTAGGCCCTATCTCTCCCCTTGGGAGTCTCTGGGGGACATGTATTCCCACTGGGGACCACGGGAGCCTGTCTCCCCTCCCTACCTAGGCTCTCTGGGGAGCCTGTTTTCCTCCCAGGGTTCCTGGGGGTACTTAAGGCAAGTCAGTCTTGGGCCATCTCTTCCCAGGGAAGGGGGCTATCTCTGAAGCATGTCTGGGAAGGGATGATTCTGGCCCTCCCCCATCTCTCCTATGGCAGTGTTTCTGCCCTGCAGCACTTTGGGATGAGACTGGGCATCTCTGAGTTGTCTTTTCTCCTAGGGCCTCTGGGATACCTCTCTTGAGGACGGGGCCTCTGGAGCCATTTCTTCCCTTGGTGAGGGCTGTCTCCAGGTGTTGGGAGGGCTTGTGTTGGCCGTGAGAAAGTCTCTTAGGGGGCATCTCCACGCGGGACTTCTCTGGGAGGGGAGACTGTGTCTCACCCTTGGGGTTCCGGGGCGGGTGTGTCTGCCCATGGGGAGGGGAGACTGTGTCTCCTCGGGTTATCTGAGTGGGGAGGGGGGCCGTGTCTCTCTCGTGTGTAGGGGGGTGGGAGTCGGGGAGGGGGGGTTTGGGCCAGTCGGGTGCCCACAT
>NW_007730957.1:22015-33779 GCF_000696425.1 Galeopterus variegatus | reverse complement strand
CACCCCACCCCCCCGCCGCGAGCATGCGCAGGCACCGCCCCTACCCCCTCCGGTTCGGTTCGTTTCCGGTTTGTTTGCTGAGCTGTCAATGAAAGACCCGTGTAATTATTCCCGAGCTTTACAATAAAAGTGTGAAAACCGGACCCCACTCCGCTTCTTCCGGGCCCTCGGGCCTGCGTCCCGGGGAGAGTGGAAGCTAAGTCTGGGGTGGAGGCCTTGGAGCGGGCAGGGGGGACGCGAGGGAGAAGAGGGAGAGACACCTACATTGGGATTTAATCGGTGCCTCGCGGGCAAGGGGGCGGGGGGCGACAGGACGCAGACTGAGGACAGACACCTAGTGTGTACACCTCAGAGTGACCCCTACCTGATCCGCTGGGCCCAACGCGCTCCGGGCACCTCATCCCCACCCAGAGCTCAGATGCAGGCCAGGGGTCGGGAGGTGGGGGCGGCGCTGGGGAGCGTTATGCGGAGCTGCCTTTTTTCATGGGGCGCCCCCACCCCCAGGACATGCTGGTGGGGACTGGGGCCTATCTGTCATTCCCTGGTGTATCCATCCCCGCTCCTTTGGCAAAGAGTATGAATTGCAGAACTGGATGGGAGAAGGGGTGGGAGACATCTGTCTGTCTGTCGCTTCCTCCCACGCTCAGGAACCACGGTTGGAAGTCGATTTAGGGGAAAGGGAACTGAAAAAGGCCTCAGCCCGGGTCTCCGACTGCGCTCCCCTCCCCCTCCCGGGCTCCAGTGGCCTGGGCCTCCTCCGTCGGGCTGCCCGGTAAACACCGGCTCGGGAGAGGTCGAAGACCGGAGACCGGATCAGCCGGTTCCCGGCCCCGCCTCCCGGGGCGTTCCTTCCCCCACCCCGCGAGCGCTTCCGCGCGGCCAGCGCTGCGTGGGCTTGGCTCCCGGACCCCGGGGTCGGTCCACCCGCTGGGATTAGCCGAGCGCAGGGACTAATCCCGGATGAGCCTCTGTGTAAACCCGGATCGACCGCGGGGACGGCGGGGGTCGCTGGCGCCCCTTCATCCATTCTTAGACGCGGGGATCAGGCGCACCGCGAGCCTGGCATTGGGCGGGAGGGGTTGGGGGGAGAGGGAAAGGAAGAGCAAAGGCTCCTCTGGCAGCTTCTGAATGCACAAAGGTTAGGTGAGCTCTCCTGCTCAATCTGCAACCCCGCGTTCCCCAGCAATCCTCCAGTTTCTGAATCACAAGCCCTCCCCTTACCGGTGGCCACGGTGACCCGCTCCTAACCCTGAGGCCTCATCTCCTATCAGGGGAGGGGCTGAATCATCCGGGAGGGCCCACATCATCCTCACCGGTGACGGGCCCAGATATTGGGGGGTGAGGAGCCTCCTGTTACCGCCAAGCCCAGGAAAAGATGTCAGGGGTCATGGGAGTGGGAGGAGATGGGGCGGCCCACTAGGTACCAGAATCCTGCCCCTTGTTATTTACTCATTCTATAAACATTTCCTGCGCCCCTCCCTTGTGCCAAGCCACCACAGAGTACTGGGACACTCCAAGAATGACACACAGTCTCTGTGGGAAAGACAGACAGGTAAACAATGACCCACATCATGTGTTGAACCCTGCCTTGAGCCGGAAATTCTGGCTGGAAAGCCGAAGAAGGTGTCCTGAAAACTTCCTGGAAGGGGTGGTGACACAGCTGAGTTTGGAAGGGCACACAGGGGGATGGCTCACTGAGGAAGGGGTCAGTGTTATAGGCTGAGGGAGTAATGTGTGCAAGGGTCTGTAGGTGGAAGGGGAGAAGGTGAGCTGGCTCAGGAGGGCAAGAGAGAAAGGTGCAGGCCAGAACTAGAAGGACCTGCTGGTCAACCTAAGGAGCTTGGGCTGGGGGAAGGGGAAAAGCTTTTGAAGGATTCTAAGCCTCTGAAGCAAAAGGTCAGATTTACATTCTTTACAGATTGTGTCTTCCTCCCTTCCCCACCCCAGGTTTCTCTGGGGGTGCCCACGTTGGGAGTGGAGACACACACAGGCAGACAGACAGGAAGAGGAACCAAGTGCAATTCAGATTGTTTAAGATGGTCCCAACCTTCTTTCATCACACCTGGAGTCAGAGAGACATACATTAGTAATCTGGCAGTGCCATTTCCTAGTGGTAGACCTCAGGCAGGTGAGTGAGCCTCAGTTTCTTCATCTGTAAAATGGGCATAATAATGCTTACCATCACTGAGGGTTACTGTGGGGCTTCAATGAAATCATTTGTCCACCCTTATTTAACACATATTTAACATCTACTATGTGGCAGGCCCTGTGCTAGGTACTGGCATTACAGCACTAAATAAGACAGGCTTGGTCTCCACTCTCTCTCTCCTGGAACTTATGTTCCATGGAGAAGACAGACAATAAACAAACAAATGAGATAATTATAGATTGTGTTAAAGTTCTGTGAAGGAAACAAACAGTGGGACATGAAGGAAAATAACTGGAGCTAGGGCAGGGGAAGGGGCTGCTTTACTCAGCGGGGTCAGGGAAGCTTCTGTAAGGAAACCTGAAGACTCAGAGCCAGAAAAGAACCCTCCACGTACAAGAAATTGCAACTGACAAGGCCATGAGGTGGGAGACAAAGAACTTAGCCAGAGTCCTGTAAGATGCTAAGTTTCCTGAGGGCAGTCACCTAGGCCTCTCACTTCTAACCTTCTGGATAAACACTGGTGAAATGAGTAGAAATGGAGGGGGGTTTCTGGCTTGCTGTGCCAACCCCCCTCCCCATCCCCTGGAGTGGTGTTGGAGAGTTGCTGACCTGTTATTAGTCAGCCCATCTGCCCAGTTTAATCTTCACTCCAGCTGTTCTATAGCTCCCCTCACCCCCATTCCAGTTCCAGGATCAGTCAGCCCACTCCTGTTCCTTGCCTGGGGTTCCCAGTCCTCTCCTTGGGCAGGAGGGGCAAGTTGGAGCTCCTCCAGAATCTGCCAATTCAGAGCCTGGACTGAACAGAATTTAGTATCTAACCTGCTGGGGCTGAGGAGAGGATGTACCCCAGATGAAGATGGCCAAGGGGTTTAGGGGTTTAGGCCTTTTGGAGTTTGGAATCTTTCCCTTGGCCTGGGTCCCTGTCCGACTCCTGCTGGAAGAATGCTTCCTCGAACATGGATACATTTCACACACAGCCGCCCCCCCTGCTGCAGCGGGCACAGCTCCTCTCACACACTCACCATCCAGCTGCACACTGCGTCTCCATGGCAACCAGTAGGCCTGATCCATGGATGTTAGAAATAAGTGCCAGAGGAAGAGGAGGGAGGGAGGGAGGGAAGGAGGGAGGGAGAGAGACAGAGAGAATGAGGAGAGAAACCTCAGAAACAGACTTGGAAAGAGCCTCCCAAGAAGGTCCCTACCCTTTCCTTGCACCCCCTGCCAGGAAGACATGAATGGACTCAGGCCCTGAGGATGGAGGGGCTCATGGTGGAGACTAAACAGTAGGCTGGGGGCTGTCTGGACACAGATAATGGGGCACAGTGGGCAGTGAGGGAGGAGCAGGATGGGGAAACTTGAGTGACAGTCTGGAGTCTTGGGATAAGAATACTTGGTCTGGGTAAAAGGTAGATGACAGGGGTGGGTAGGGGTGGGAGATTTGGGGGAGCTAGTTCCCTTCCTCCTGGCCTAATTGGATGTTCAGGCTGAAACCACCTCTTAGTCACTTAGTCTAATTAGAATTGTTCCGGAGAAGATGGTGGGGGAGGGGAAGGAGAAGCAGGGTTGTGAGGGGGAGGGGTGGGTGGAGACAGAGCTGGGTGGGGGTAGAGGGTGGGAGTTCATTCTACCAACTTCCACCCATTCTGTCACCACCGAATGGATGGGGTGGGCTGTAACTGTCCAGGCTGTGGGTCACTAATACCGCCCCCCTCAGCTGCCACTAGTGCCTCCCGACACTAACTTGCTTTCTCCTCTGCACCCCCATCTCCGTGTGTGTGAATGTATGTGTGTCTGTCTGTCTGACTCTCTCCTGCTCTGCCTCTCTAGCTCCTCACCTTCCTTTCTCCCCTTCCTCAGGGTCTCCGGACCACTGGCCATCAATGTTTGTCTAATGAGCAGTTAAAGTATTTGGGAGTCCTGACTGGGGCTGATCCACTGGGGACTGGAGGAGGAGAGGGGGAAGGGAGTGAGAAGGAATGGGCAGACACTGGCCTGGCATGACCCCTATCCCCATCCAACCCCCTCCCACCACCCCCTCCACTCCCCCTAACCCCAGTCACAAACACACACTCACATACATGCACCCCTCTATGCCCACCCTAACTAAGCCTTTTCAACTCTCGGGGAGGTTGTCACAGAGGACAAGCTATGTGAGAACGTGGCCTCTGGAGCTGGACTAATCTGATTGCCTTGGACAAGTTACTTAGCCTCTCTGAGCATCAGTTTCTCTACCTATGAAATGGGAATAATAAGTCCTAACTTTGTAGTGTGGATTTAAGTCAATAATGCATATAGGGCCGGCCCGGTGGCGCACTGCTACAGTGCACCACTTAGGAGCGTGGCGGCGCTCCCGCCGAGGGTTCGGATCCCACATACAGACCGGCTGCTCACTGGCTGAGCAAGGTGCGAGTGCAACACCGAGGGTTGCGATCCCGTTGCCGGTCCCGGTCCGGTACGGGCGCGACACTGAGGGTTGCGATCCGTTGCCGGTCACGAAAAAAGACAAAAAGGAAAAAAATAAAATAAAATAATGCATATAAACTGCTTAACACAGAAAATTGTAAGGGCTCAATAAATGGCAGCTTTTATCATCACTCCAGACCCCCTTCCTTTCTCAGGGGCCCTTTAGGAACCAAGACATCTGCATCTTCCAAATCCCTTTCTCCTGCTGCCTCCCCATTCTTGGGGGCCAAAATTACCTCTCCCTTCCTAGACTCATGCCCCTTGCCTTGTTTCCAAGGCTACTCAGTGGGTGTTCCCGTGTTGGAGGAGTAGCTTTGTGGGAAGGCAAGGCTTGGATCCTGCCCCTTGCCCACATGGTGCAGAGGGACTGACTCCTCCTCCAGCTCAGGGTCTGTTTTTCCCTTCTCTTCTGGCCTTGGAGGGGAGGAAAGACGACAGCCATAACTGATGTAGCAGAAGTATTCTTGCTGAGGGGGACAATAAGTGATGAGCAGTGTCCAGAAGCCTAAATATTTCATGGGGCTGCAGCACTGGGCCGGGCAAAGTCCCTGAGCTGTGTTTGCAAGTGTGCACATGACTCCATGTGGCTTGGAGCTGTTCCGCGTGCTCAAAGTCCCCTGGACCCCTCCACCCCTTGCAACACTGCACCCACAGAAAGCTTCCCCATGAACCCTGTCTTGGCCAGGATCTCTCCCAAATCCTCTCAGCACATGCATACTTTATTTCTTATAGTTGTAGTATGGCTTTTAGGCTGTATTTTTACATGGTCACATCTTTTCTTGTCCATGTATTTAGTTTCCCCCTTTAGATTCCCCAAGGACTGGTGTCCTTACCCCTGATCCCCTCAGCATTATAAAATACAAGTAGTTGGAAAAAGCTGGCAGGTTGGGAGCAGAGGCAAAGGTGGGGTGGTGGGGAGGAGGTCTAGATCTCTGTGATTTTATGTCTCTGTCACAGTTGCCTGAGGAGGAAGGTGTTCATCAGAGCAGGTGGGAATGGGGAGTGGGGGTATAACAGCAGGGTCTAGTGGCTTCCATGCCCACTGGTCACAGATGATCTGGGGGGAACTGCCTCTGCCAAATCTCTGCCTCCAGGTGGATCCTGGAGGGCTGCTCTCTATGACCCTTTCCTGACTCCATGTCTAAGTAGGGGAATAAAAAGGTGCCCCTATTCATCTCTGTCACAGGCCCCTTTGTCCTTTTCCTTGACATTATCCCAATCTATTATTATTTTGTTTACTTGCTCAATTTCTGTCTCTTCCCACTAGAATAAAAGCTTGCAGAAGGCAGAACATTGTTTCACTTATTTACCACCACTAAAAATGTTGCTGAATGAATGAATGAAAGGAAATCTGCTTGGGGATTCTGTAGCCAAAGCAAGAAAAGGGAGGGAGAGTTAGGTCAGGCCCCAGGTGAGCAGGGATGTAGGTGAGGAGGACTGGGGTGGGGAGAGGAGGAGGAAGGAGGCTTGGAAGGTGGGGGAAGTGGGTGGAATGGGAATGGGAGGAACGTGGGGGAAGAGGTGGGGATGAGGAGAGAAGTGGGATGGAAGTAGATGGAGCTAGAACCAGGAGGCATGGGCTTTAGTGGGAGGGATCCAGTCCCCGGAGGGGGTTAGAGACAGGGGCTTTGGACAGGAGGAGAGCAAACTTTGAATAGGGAGCCAAGAACAGGGTCTGTCCTCGGCAAGGATAAGCCTGAAATTGGGGTCAAGGGCCAAAGCAGGTGGAGTGCAAAAGCCCACCAGAAGCAAGTAAGCCATAGGGGTTTTCTAGTGTCTGCTTCTGCCATCGATGTCTCTCCAACCCACCCTTGCCCCCAAATCTGGGCTGGATGCCCAGCCCTAAGTCCCCTCCCCTTACCCTTCTAAGCCCATAAACAGTAAATGCCTCTGGCTGGGCTGGCCAGTGCTGCCCTTAGAGAAAGAGCCAGGAATCCTCCTCTAGCTAGGGAAGGTACACAAAGCCAGCAGGGGTTCCTGACCCCTTGATTACCCATGCTATACCCAGGAAGGCCCCTTCGAAGCCTCCATCCTCCCAAATCAAAGGTGACAGAAATATTAACTCATTAGCACAAAGCTCCCAGAGGAAACTGGATTTGAGGGAGTAATCACTTCACAGGACTCTGCCTTGTCCCTTGGCTCTCTCCCCAGCCCAGGAGTTTCCTGAGAAGGCAGGCAAGGGACAGGGGAGGTAGCCTGCACTACAAGTGGGGAGATTCCCATCAGAGGGGTGGTGTCTCCCCCAGGATTGGCCAGAGTAGCTGTGTGTATGAGGGAGCAGAGGAACTCTGAGGTGTGCACCTGCAGTGGTTGTCATGGCAACCCGACTTGGATCCCAAGGGGGCGGCCTCAACCCTAAAGCCCCATTAAGCCTGGAACACAAGAATGGACACACACACAGACACACACAGACATGGACACACACACAGATACACACAGACACAGACACAGACACACACACACACACACACACACACACACACACACACACACACACACACACACTGGGCTTTGCAGAACTCTACTCCTGGGAGATTGTTGTCAGCTTCCTCTCCCTTCTGCCTTCTTCTCTGGGTGAGGCTGAGACCAGGGAGGGAGCCATGGGAAGAAGATGTGTCAGGGCACCAGGCTGGGGAGGAGTGCGTGTGTGCTTCCCAATGTGAGGGTTGGTGTGGGATTATGTGTGCAGTGTGCCTGGGGTGGTGTCCCAGGATATGTAGAGGACATGTTTATACTAAGCTGACCCACCCCCAGTCCCACAGCCAGACCACACAAGAGAGGGATTTGGGAGGGAGGCGATTATTAACAAAGACAACAATAATCACAGTTAATCTTAATTGAGAGCTTATTAAATTCCAGCTATGTGGTTGTGGTGAGCATTTTATAGGCAGCATCTTATTTGATTCTTACAACAACAGTACAAGGTAGGAATTATTAGCCCTATTTACAGATGAGAAAACTGAGATTTTAAGAGGCTAAGTAGATTGCTCCAGGTCAAAGAGCTGCAAAGAGACATGGCAAGACTCTGCAGGAGGGGAGGAGACAGAGGGCAGGGGTGCCAGCTTTGAGGCCACTGGTCCCATCCCTGGGCTCCATGGGTTATTCATATTCATGTGCCCCTGTGCCCTTTGCAGGGCTGGTCTGGTACCATGCCAAGAGGCAGGGCCTGGGAACTTTAGGTCCTGGTGCCTGCCTGCACTGGGCTGGGCCGGGCTGGGGCAGCTGAGGGCACCTGTGAGGGTGTGGGGTACACTGAGCAGCGGGCATCATGATTGGCACGAGCCAAGGGAGCGGCTGGCAGCCTTGTTCTTGGTAAACACGAGGAGAGGTTACTTCACAAGGAAACAGTAATTAACTTTAATTAGCACCTTGCATCTCGGAATATTATTAACATCTCAATTTCTCTAATCAAGGCAGCAGGAGAGGGGCGGCATCTGCTTTGCCGACTCCTTCCTGGCCATGCTCCCTGGCTTGGCTTGGTTGCTGCCAGCCCCACCCCCTGGATGGCACCCCGGGAGTACCTCCTAAGGGGTGGGTTGCCAAGGGGAGCTGGGGAGCAAGGGCAGCCTGGGCTGACAGGGCGGAGAGCAGGTACAGGCCAGGGACACAAAACTGCAGGACAGGGGACTGGGCTCTTTATGCGGCCACCTTATCTTTCCAAATAGATTATAAAAACTGAAGTCAGGGCTAGGCTTGTGTCCCCGGATCCAGAGAACAGACATGTTCTGCCTTGCTATTTTCCCTTCATCTCTTCCTCCCTCTCTCCCTTCCTTCTTCCCTCCCCTGCTTCTTCCATCCCCCCCTCCCTTCTTTGAGCTAGCCTCCTTCTCTCTCTCTCTCTTTCTTCTTTCTCTCCCCTTTCCTTTTTTCCACTCCCTCTCTCTCTCTCCCTTCATTTCAACAGCCATTTATTAAGCATCCCTTACAGGACAGGCTCTGCTCCCACCACTGGGGATACAGCAATGGACGAAGGATAAATCCTGCCCTGGGAGTTTAGAATCCCAGAGGGGAGATAAGCCTTGGGTATAAAGAACTCTAATTTGGGCTCCATCCTGATAAGGTGTCATAATGGAGGTACAGATAAAGGGCCATGAGGGTTCTAGCAGGGAGGCAGGAATGGGAGAGGCCAGGGCCCTAACTGTGGGGCACCAAGGCAGAGATCGCGTGGGTGCCAGGAGGGCAGCAGGAGCCTGAGGCAGCAAGGGCCCTTGGTGTTGTTCAGCCCTCTTTAGAAAGCCCTTAAGGAGGGGAGGGAAGTTCCTGAGGGTGCAGGAAGTGACTCTCTTTATTAAACTCACCCTCCGTGGCTGGTAATCCAGCCATGTGTCTGATATTAATAACTGACTGTCCTCCTTGGTCTAATTACAGCAGCTTTTTGCTTCTGCTTGCACGATTTGTTATTTATTTGGCAGTGTCCTTGGGGCTATCTCTCCAGTCCACCCAATTTGTATTTAGTGAGCATCTACTATACCTCGAGGGTCGGGTCTACCCTCGAGTAGGCTCCAAGTGCTGGAGCTCCTCTCTACAGGGACTGGAGGGGTCATGGGAGAGCTGCCCACAGGCCTGGACATTTCAGCAAAATAACCTGAGTGTCAGCATGGGGTTCCCCATAGGGAAGAGGCTGGTTCCACAATGGCCTCATCAGTATCCCTCACCTGCTGCCCTACTTGTGCCTACAGTGCTGTCTTTGCCCCCTCCCCATCTCTATTTTTATACTATCTAGAGGACAGCGTCAGAAGACTAAGTTTCAACCGTAAATCTTGTCCAACATTAACCTAGAGGTCAGGTTAAATATTCAGTGGAGACCCCGATCTCAACCCCACCTAGTAGGGAGGGCACACTCCATTTGGTTTTATTATTTACCTTGGTTCAGAAAACTAATCACACATCAAGTTGCCAGGTGCAAAGTGGGACCAGGTATATCTGACTTCCCTGCTAATGTGCTTTTCCTTTGTTATGATCAGTTTTCATTGAGGCTTACAGGATCTCATTTATTTAATTCTCACAGTAACCTGGAGAGGCTGGAATTATTATACCCATTTTACAGTTGAGGAAACAAGACAAAGAGGTAAAGTCACACAACTGATAAGAAAGTGAAAGTAAGACAGGACAAGAACAGCTGTGATCTCTTCCTTAGTTGTGGTCACCCACTTTTTTGTGAGACCTCTGTCTACCTGGAGCTGGGGCACTGGGCAGGGTCTGAGCATGGCCCCTGCCCTCAAGGAGAACCAGAAGAACAGCCACTCGCCTGTTTAAGAAAACCCTAGCTCTCTCTCTCCCTCCTCTGACTTCTCCAACTCCTCTCCATCTCCCACCCCATCTCCAGCTCCCCGAAGCGGGGGGCTGGGCCTCTATAATTGTAGAGTAGCCTGCACAGGGCGGGAAGAATCTGACGTTTCCAAAGGCCTTTTTGATGTTGATGATTATGGCAATGACGAGGCTGTCCGTCTCCTACCAAGACTGGAGCCTTTCTTTGTTTCTCCCTCAATCAGGGTCTCTCTTCTGTGCCCGGAGGACTAGTGTTGTCAGAGGGACTAGCATTTGCTCCTCTCTGGGGGAGGAAGGGGACGGACTTGCCTAGACTACCCTTCACCTTCCCTGCGCTGAGCACAGAGGAGCACTGACGTAATCATTAGCATAATATTTACATAAGGAACAATTGGGGAGATTGGAGTCGAGCCTCAGAGGAAACACCTGCAAGGAACTGTGAATGAAATTCTCTCCCACTCCTCACCCTGAGATCCCTCCCATGCCCCCACCCCAAGATCCTGGGGGGAAGTGGCAGGAACCCAACGTGACTGACGATGTTGATCACAGCTATAATTCAGAGTGCCTACTAAGTGCTAAGCATTAAAGTGGATGTTCTATTTCTCTTGATCCTCACAACCACCCTATGGAACCCAACGTGACTGACGATGTTGATCACAGCTATAATTCAGAGTGCCTACTAAGTGCTAGGCATTAAAGTGGATGTTCTATTTCTCTTGATCTTCACAACCACCCTAGTTGATCCTCACAACCACCCTATGTGGTAGATTTTTAATCCCCATTTTACAGAGGAGGAAGCTGAGGCTCCTTGACCCCAAAGTCATATAGACTATATCAGCAGTTTGTGGCAGAACTGGGCTTTGGAATAGGGTCATATGTCTCAAAGCCCTCCAACTCACAGTGGAGCAGGGTGCTCTGGGCTCACCCCAGGCACAAGGATCCAGTCTCCTTAGGTTCCAGGGATCCTGGGGGGCTTAGAACCAGAGCTCAAAGATAGGCTCCTAGACACAGACACACACATATGCACAGCACTCTGCCCCTCCCCCACCCCTGCTTCTAGAGGCAGAGGAGCTGGCTGACTTGGCCCATAACCAGGTTAGCCAAGATCCAATTAACTAGTTAGCGCTGGCAGAGCTGGGGGCAGGCAGGGCGCACAGGAGAGCAGGACGGATGGTTCGGGTAATGTGCAGAGACAGCCAGAGACAGTGGCTCCACTCTAACCTGATAAGCAGCTCCCGGCATCGATGCACCCAGCTTGGCAGGCTGAGTGGCCTCGATCTGGGGCGGCTGTTGGGGGGGGACCCATCGGCCTCTCACCCCCATCTGTCCCCTCCCCTCCACGGTGACTGCCACACAGTCACTTCACAGCACCCTCAGCCTCTGGTCTCCCCTTGGCAACCTTTACTCCCACTCTGTCTCCTTTCGGGGCTGTGAGGCAGGCAGCTTCTGGGAGATACATTGTCATCCAAATGAGGCCAAAGTAGGAAGCTGGGAATATCTTTCATCATGCAAGGAAGGTATAGAAGCAACAACCACCTGGAGGAGGGGGGAGGGTGGTGAAGTTGCTGGAAGAGTTAATGGGGGGAGGTGAGAATAACAATAGCCACTATTTATGGAGTATGCTGGGCGCCAGGCACTGTGCAAACTATTTATTTGTACTTTCTCATTTATAGGCACAACAACCCTTTGCTGTAAGTACTATTAGAACCCCCATTTTAAATAAACTTGCTGGAAAAAAATTTTTTAGGGGCCGGCCCGGTGGCGCACTGCTACAGTGCGCCGCTTGGGAGTGTGGTGGCGCTCCCGCCGAGGGTTCGGATCCCACATACAGACCGGTTCCCACATACAGACCGGTTCCTGCTCACTGGCTGAGCGAGGTGCGGG